>NC_132975.1:2177500-2337500 GCF_047496725.1 Anoplolepis gracilipes
CCGAAAAACCATGCAGTTCGGAGGGAAGCTCAGCACCCGCCGCGATGAAGCGACGGGCAGTCGTTGATTAGATCCTAACGAGGAATAATCGTCACGGAGAGTTATTAAATAGAACGAGATACACGAATAACTAAGAGATATACGCGCGCCTGAGATAAGCCGACGCGTATCAGACTACCTGTACGACAGAGTATATGAGAGATACCGCTCTCTCCCTTTAACCGACAATACACACGAGTGTAGATACGTACGTTAGGAGTAGTGATAAAATACCAAACCTTTTGATTTCTTTTAAACTGCTATTTATTATAAAAAAAATGGAGGAGGTAAACAATTAAACCTAATATTAAAACAAAAGGTGGCCACAGCCCGTCGTATCCCCGGCCTTCCCTAACGGATCCCGAAAAATCCTGTGCCCCCCTCCTGGAGGCACAACAGTATATATTAATTTTTCCACCGAAGAAAAACGTCGAAGGAATAAAAATCAATTTTATGAAATGGCCAACTTTCCATCCATAATAGGATGTATCGATTGCACCCATATACGTATTGCGAATCCTGGAGGAAATAATGGAGAGATATTCTGAAATCGAAAAGGATGGTTTTCTTTAAATGTACAGATATGTACAGGTTTTTTCAACGGTTTTATTTTGCTAAATAATCATGAAGTTTATATGAAGTTAATTTTTATGATATATTTGTTTTATAGGCTGTAGCTGGTCCTCAACGAAAAATTCTCGATATAGTTGTTAGACATCCAGGTTCAACTCATGCTGTAATATTTGATAGAAGCGGTTTGCGCTGTCGTTTCGAGTTGGGACACCTAAACGGAATTTTACTTAGTGATAGTGGATATGCATGCCGCAGTTATCTACTGACGCCTGTTTTAAGACCTGAGACAGATGCAGAAGTTCGGTATAATACTGCACATAAACAAATACGAGTTATCGTTGAACAACTGTTTGGAGTTTGGAAACGTCGATTTCTATGTCTGTATTATGGTTTAAGAACAAAGTTGAGCACATTGGTGGCAATTATTTGTGCCACTGCAGTTTTACAATATCTATTCAACATAATCTGGAGGAAGTAATCGAAGAGGAGTTGTATGAGAATATACAATTTGAAGACATTATAAATCAAGAACAAAATGGAGTAGGACTTGCACACAGAAATGCTTTCATTTTAACACATTTTTCGTAAAACAGAATAGCGAATTATAATTATATTTTTATATTCATTTTATATCTGCAATGAGTGATTTAACAATAATGTTGTCATCATGTAAATTTAAGATTAATTTGTATAAATAAATTTAGATTTGTACATACAAGATCAAATTGTAAATAAAATAAATATATAATATATTAAGTATAAATTTTAACTTAAAGAATGTTATATTTATTTATAACAAATCTTTCTCTCTCTCTCTCTTTCTCTCTATAAACTATTCTTTTATATAAATCGCATTTTGGTATTCACTGACAGTACTGTAAATCTATTTAATTTGTCACATACACTTTAGATTTTCAATACTGACAATGATTATCAACAAAACACAGCCCTCAAAGTGACGTTTAAAAATATAAACAGACAATATTTCATTGTTTGTAAGAAATATATATATTTCCATTAAATTAATAACAAACATAGAATTTTATATTAATTATCAAGAATAACATTTATTTTTAAGAACACTTATAGTTATTTAGTCACTTATAAAAATAATTAAATATTTTACATAACTTTGTATAAACTGAAATACATATAAACATATAGAAATATATAATAAAAAATATAACTTGTATCTATAGCATATTATTAACAAAAGTCATTTTATCATATTTATAGATATATTATTTACATGTATTATTCTTGAGCGCTTTTTCCTCCTTCAAAAGTTTTACAAGAACAATCTGCTCCTCTGTTTCAGCAATCTTTATTTTTTTACGATGAAGCTCGCGCTGTTGCTCAATTGCTTCGCGTATTTTTATTAATCGTAACTCTTTTTCGTCACGGATATTCTGAAAATCGAAATTATTTTATTATTAGTATTTCATTATCATTAATTTATTGCAATAAAGATTATTACGTACTTTTTTCTACCTTAATTTTAAAAAATGACAATAAAATCTTATTCATATTAATAATAATAATAATTATTTATATAATCTGTTAAAAAATTAATATATCCTAATTCATAAAATTTATCTCTATGTTTTTAATAAATATTTGAAGTAGCTTTTTTTCCTTTTAATGCGATAACACTTGCAGTGACTTCTTTTTCTGATGCATTGTTTATGCTTGATGTAGCCCTTTTTTCTACTGATGTGCTATTTCTTGAAGTAGCTATTTTTTCTTTTGGTGTGCTAAATGATGTAGATAAAATATTTTGATGGATATAATCTTCATGACAGATATCATCAATGTTCTCATTCTCTTTCTCACTTTCATCTTCGATGACTATTCTTTCAGACGCACAATCCATCTTTACATTATCTGAAAAGCAAAATATAAAGAATAAATTATTATTACTATATATGTATAATAATAGAATAATAAAAAAATAAGAATTATACGTAGTGCTTATACATTCTTTCTCAAATACTGCTGTACTGTCGAATGGGCAATCAATTTCGACATCTAAATTTGCATTTGTTGCATCCATGAATGCCATCACTGGATCATTCGGTTGTACTGATGCAGGACCTCCACCTGTCATAAGCCGTTCGTGCCGCATTGTCGTATTTAATTTTCGTTTTCTAAAATAATTAATTAATAATATAATTATTATTAAAATATTATATAACAAGCCAAGTATATAAAAGTGTATATAGGAAGAAGAATATGTGTTCACTTAAAATAATTATATAACCTCATCATTAATAAAATTATTAGTAAAATCATTATTTTTACCTTTGTTTCATATTATCCCAGCATTTTTTCAGCTGTTTGCTAGAGCGAGGCGTACATCCTTCGCTAGCAAATTTTTTTGTGATTCTTTCCCATGCATCCACCTTATCTTTTAGATCTGAAGCACCTGTCTTTTTATTTTCGATAGCTTTTTCTTCTGAAACAAGCTGCGCAAAGAGCATTCTCTCCCCGTTCCGTATAATGAACATTTTTATTATCCATTATATTTGCAATGCGATCACAACTTGCACAAAAAATAATAAATAAATATACTTTTAACTTAACTTATTTGTAACTCAATCACTTGAAAGTTTATATGTGAAATTAGTTGCAGGCGCGTAAAACAATGTTGTATCTAGTAAATCCCTAAAAATCCCTAAAATATTCTTTCCTTTTGGTAGGAAGACTTGAGATTCATTTATGAAATAAGACAGCCTTGGAGATTCAAAGAATTCTTCATTAAGGTTTCCTCCACCCTTGAGATAAAGATGGACTATGAATACGGGTATAAGATCTTGGGTTCAAATCCGACCAGAAATTTGGAATTTTCTTCGATTTTATTTAATCGCCACCTCTCGGATGGCAATGGCAACCCACCGAAGAATATCTTGCCACAAAACTTCCTCTATCTAGGCCGTTCGGAACCGGCATTAAACAGTAGGTCCCATTGACTGCAGATAAGACGCACTCTGCGGTTTATGCTAGAGGGATAGCCAACCTCCAACAGGAGAAGGCGTTGTAGGAAGAGGTAAGCTCCGTACAGAGTTAGCCAAACCACTTTGATTTTTTTATAATTAAAATTAACTAATCGTTTGGTCATCGTTTGGTGATGATTGGTCATCCAATTAAAACGTTTGGTCATTCATCGTTTTCTTTTAATTATATAATTAAAATTTCGAAGTAAAGTTAGCCGAACGTTTTTATTTTTCGTCCAATCGAGTTAAATAAGAGCTTATTCGATGCAGAATCGTTAGGTCGTCACGAATAAATCCTTTACAACGTTTGGTGATCCATAGTTTATCCGAAAAATGAAAAAAATCATGTGCGGTAAAATGACGACGGGCGACGTATAGTGACATGAACGTGTGCTGCGGTCACGCGCGCATGCGTTTTAGTAACTTATACAAAATTTTAAATAAATCTTTTTTAATTTTAAATAAATCCTTTTTAATAATGTAGCTATGCAAGTTGCAAACCCATGTGAAATTGTATATGCATTGCAAAGTACATGCTTAGATGAGAGTGCATAGGGGGACGGGGCAAAGCCCCATCCCCATAAAAAAATATACCAAAACTTGAGCGCGTAGAAACTACCAAGGCTGATAGTACTGTGTGGAAGTTTCAATGCTATTTTCCTAAGCAAATGCTATTTGACTGAAGCGCTGCTAGGCAAATGGCTCAATGAATCGTGCATCAATGCATTCAGTATTTATTTTGTAAGATTATGAATAAAAACTTATAAATATAGTGTAAGAGTTTGGACATAGGTTGAATTAAGATTTTACATTGAAACTTCCACACAGTACTGTCAGCCTTGGTAGTTCCTATGCTCTCAAGTTTTGTTATATTTTTTTTATCGGGACAGGGCTTCGCCCCGAGATGATCGGAAGTCTAATTAAAACGTTTGGAGGTTCATCGTTTTTTTAAATTAAATAATTAAAATTTCGATGTAAAGTTTGCCGAACATTTTTATTTTTTGTCCTATCGAGTTAAGCAAGAGTTTATTCGATGCAGAATCGTTAGGTGGTCACGAATAAATTCTTTACAACGTTTGGAGGTCCACAGTTTATTCGAAAAATGAAAAAAATCATGTGCGGTCAAATTCAAAATTCTTTTAAGCTGATTCACACTTTGGCAGAAAAACAGAAAGCAGACAGCAAAAGCCAATTAAAACTCACGTTGGCAATTGGCTGTTGAGTAAAGAATTTCTAATGTTTTTATATGATAATATGATTGCGATCCAGGAGACACGTCAGATGTTTCAAAACATTTGATTGATCAATCAAAATAAACTGAGTAAAGATTTCTTTAACCTGATTGGTTAATGCAGTACTTTTTAAAGCATCTGTAGCAATTTTTCGACTACGGCTTAAGCCTCGTCTACAATAGCCGTAGAACGTAAGGTCGCAAGCAAATTGACCAATGACAGTCAAGCATTTTTGAAAACGCTTGAAAAGTATGATAATCAAAGAGTTATTGTACAAAAACATTAAGGCTATTTTCATTAATTAAGGCTATTTTCGAGCATCCGATTTTAATCAAAGAAAATCACGTTGAGCTTAGGCAACTTTTACATAACGTTTTGAAGCATCTGCGAGCGCTCAAGGTTTTGCAACGTTCTACCGACAAATGAGACGATCTGCTTATTCACGTGATCACTTACAAGCTATTGCCAGCAACAAACAAGGAATGGGAAACTAGCCTTAAAGGTTCGGATGTACCTTCATTCAAGGAATTAATTGATTTTCTTTCGCAACGATGTAGGGCTCTGGAAGCCATAAACCGCAGGCCTCAAACTGCCGTAACGGCTAGCCACACCGATAGGAACATAAAAATGTCGAAGAAAGCTACGTCGGCACACGTAGTAACGGATAAGGCAGCATGCAGCTTTTGTAAAGGCGATCACGCCGTTTTTCGATATGACAAGTTTCTTTCACTGGCTATTGATAAGCGAATTCAAGAGATAAGATTTGCTTAAATTGTTTGAGGTCAACTGAGCATAGAGCCAAAAACTGTAACTCAGGCGCGTGTAAAACCTGTCACAGAAAACGTTCATATTGAGACAAATCAGCAATTGAAGGATACTGCTTCAAGCATACCAGTTTCGCAAGTGCCATCTCAAACATCGACTACAAGCGTAAATCATGCATCATGTAGGACAGGGCATCAAATGTTGCTTTTTACTGCAATCATTCAAGTTCAAGACATTAAGGGAAACTTACATTCTTGTAGAGCGTTGCTCGACAATGGCTCTCAATCAAATTTTATAACAACTGAGTTAGCAGAAAAACTCGGACTCAAGCAGTTCCCCAGCTGCTTGCTCATTCACGGAGTGGGCGACGCCGACACTGAGACGTATAGTTCAGTCAAGGTAAATTTGCAATCTCGGCTCAATAATTTTAAGGCAGAAATCAGTTGTCTGACAATACGAAAAATAACTCAAGATCTTCCAACAGTCTCCATCAATAGAACTGATATTCACGTTCCTTCAGGAATAACATTGGCTGATCCAGAATTCATGGAATCAGCAAAAATCGATATGCTCATAGGTGTAGAAATTTTCTGGAACATTACTTGCATAGGTCAAATAAAGTCAACAGGCACGCAGCAGGAAAGGTTCTCACCACACCCGAGCGTACAGGATCGACAGTATGCAGTCTCAGTATAAACGAAGAATTGAATCATACCCTGAAACGATTTTGGGAAATTGAACACGGCGCGCGGAAGGGTGAGATGTCTCTCGAAGAGAAGGAATGTGAGAAGCATTTTGAGTCAAATGTCAAACGGAATGCAGAAGGTAGATTTGTTGTCAAATTATCTATTAAGCATGAAGAAATGTCTCATCTTGGTCAATCGAAAGAAATAGCAATACGAAGATTCAAGGCTCTTGAAAGGAAGCTAAATCGCGACCTAGCATTGAAGAAAGAGTACGCAAACTCACGATAATCCGACAGATATTTTATCTTGAGGTACTGATCCAGAAACTTTAAAGAAGTCTGACATATGGTGGAGGACCTCAATGGCTGCGTAAAAATGAGGATTCATGGCACACAGGTCGACATGAATCCGGAGGAACTACCTGAACAGCGGAAGACAATAGTTTCTGCGGCAGCAGTAGAGAGTAGTTTTGACATTATTGAAAGATTTTCATCATACATTCGACTAATAAGAACAATTGCAATGTGTCTCCGTTTTGTACATAATTTACGGGTTAGTAAAGAACATAGGAAACTGGGTCAAATTTCGTCTCAAGAGTTTACGGCATCTAAGAAGATCATCGTCAAGAGAGTCCAGCAGGAAGCATTTTCAAGAGAAATTGAAAACATAGGAAATCAACGAGTGAGTACAAGGGAAAATCGACTGCTCAGCTTGAATCCATTCATAGACAGCGAAGGACTTTTAAGAGTAGGGGGCCGATTAAGAAATTCCGACCTCGCTTACGCTGCTAAGCATCAGTTGATCATACCGGCTGGTCATAAGTTCACTAAATTAGTTATTGAGCACGAGCATAAAAGGACGCTTTACGCAGGACCTCAACTTACATTAGGAGCGATAAGGGCACAATATTGGCCTCTAGGAGCGCGTTAATTAGTACAGAAAATAATTCATCAGTGCATCATATGTTTTAAGTCAAACCCAAGCGCTCCCCAGCAGATTATGAGAAATCTACCTTCAGCGTCATTCCATCCCGGCCGTTTCTACAACGTAGGCGTGGATTATTGCGGTCCGATTTTTGTACGAGAAGGTAAACGCCGTAATGCTAGGAAATTCAAGGCTTGGATAGCGATATTCGTGTGTCTAGCCACCAAAGCGGTGCATATTGAATTAGTATCTGGTCTAAGTGCTGAAGAATTCTTAGGTTCATTGAAACGTTTTATAGGACGAAGAGGAAAACCCTCAAGTATATTCAGACAACGGAACCAATTTTGTAGGAGCAAATCGCGTATTGGGAGAATTGCGTGATCTCTTTGATCGCAAAGAATTTCGACGTCACATCGTTAATGAAATGGCGAATGAGGCTATCACGTGGCATTTCATTCTTCCACGGGTACCACATTTCGGAGGATTGTAGGAGGTGGCAGTGCGCTCTATTAAACATCCTCTAAATAGAATCGTATCAGATGATTCTTTAACATTTGAAGAATCCGCTACATTGCTAATTCAAATCGAAGCTATATTAAATTCAAGGCCTTTAACTCCTTTGTCCTCTGATCCCGAAGATAATTCCTTTTTAACTCCTGCACATTTTCTTATCGGAGACTCACTAATATCATATCCAGAACTGAGTTTGGAGCACTTACAAATTCATCGTTTATCGCGGTAGCAGCGCATCGAGCAAATGCGACAACAATTTTGGAAGCGATGGTCTGTCGATTACTTGCATCAAAGGCAGCAACGTTCAAAATGGAAACGGAACAAGGGACCACCCATTAGGATTGGGCAGTGATTGTGCGAGAAGATGTTTTACCACCTCAATCTTGGGTGTTAGGTCGAGTCATGGAGGTACACTCAGGAGCGGATGAAGTTGTTAGGGCTGCGAGTGTCAAGACTAACAGAGGCATAATCAAGCGACCAGCGAACAAGTTCTGTATATTACCCATTGAAACATGATACAATATAGTTACTCGATTTTTGTGTCATTTAATTTATTTAGTTTATATAATAGTTATGTTAATTAGTTATGTATATAAATAGTTATAATTGTAAATAGTTATGTTTATATAATAGTTATGTTAACACCCTTAGTTGATGCTCATGGACACATCAAGGCGCGCGGTATATTATATGGACAGTATGATAACTAGTTTATTTGCTAACGTTGAGGATAGTATTCGTAATTGTCGCAAGATGTCGCGCGAGTCTTGAGTTTTTAGTTTTTTTTGTTGTCAGGTTGCCTAATCTGTAAGAGGACACATTCTGTTACTGAGTTTTGTCTGACGCGTACACATAATAAAGATGAGTTAGCACAAAAAAAGGTGATCTTATTTCATTACCGAACAATTAGTACGAAAAGGAAAAGAGACAATACGTGCCAAGCGCACGGCTAATCAAGAGCTGTATTAACATTAACAAAAATCAACAACAGTTAACAAAAAAATCAGTCATTGAACATACTTTAATTTACAACATTATTTTCAATTACAACACACTTTTTACAATTATATATATAATGTTTGCAAAAATTTTTATTTTTATTTCTATATCATTCGAGCATTAATATTTTATTAATATTTTTTTATTTTTTATTTTATCTTATATTATTTTTGTAGTAATAAATCTTCTTTGTTGGTTTTAATAAATTTTCTTTTCATCTGTAACAACTATTAAAAACTCATTAATCAAAAATTACTTCATGAAAAATAAATACATAACACAAATAAATATATTTACAAATTTCTTATGAACTCGTTATGCGTAGTCTACAATGGCAGCAAGACTAGTGGAGTAAGAAAGTAGACATTAGGCGTAGGCTATAGAATTAAGCCTCCTTAAGGCCGTGTCTACAATAGCTGTAGTAAGCCTTAAGTCGTAAAGAATGAACCAATCATATTCATTATTCTTCTCTAAAGTCAATTGTAATTAGTTAATTTCTTACGGCTTAAGGCTTACTACATCTATTGTAGACCTGGTCTAATGCGTAGTCTACAATGGCAGCAAGAGTAGTGGAGTAAGAAAGTAGGCATTAAGCGTAGGCTGTAGAATTAGCCCGGGCCTACAATAGATGTAGTAAGCCTTAAGCGGTAAGAAATTAACCAATTACATTTGACTTTAGAGAACAATAATGAATATGATTGGTTCATTTCTTACGACTTAAGGCTTACTACAGCTATTGTAGACCCGGCCTTAAGCCTCCTTAACGTCAGAGTGTCTACAATATGGCGTGTAGTAATCACGGCGTAATCCCATGACAGGTGACAGAAGCAAGTTAATTTGCCCGTACTAGCTGTTCTTAATTCGCGATAGACATATCGCGTCCAACAGGAGGCGGAATTAATTTTTGAGGAAGATGAGGTCAGCAATGACCGGGAATTATATCTTTAGTTAGAGCTAATCGTTTTCTTTTCGACAAACGTGAAAAATTATACCCAAATGTGAATGTGAAGACCAATGCCAAATTCAGTTATTTTTAAATTTGAAATGTTTATAATATATATATATCTATATATATATACATATATATATACATATATATGTACATATATATATATACATATATATATACATATATATATATATACATATATATGTATATACATATATATACAGATTGTTGTTTGAAATCACCCTGTTGTTTTGAATCACCCTGTATATATATATATATACAGGGTGATTCAAAACAACCTGATGTCCTTAAAATGATACATTTTTGGGCGAATTCTAAAACAATTTTTCCTTTACCTAAATTTGAATTGAAGCGTATTTTTTGAATTATAAGCAAAAATAGTTAGCAAATCACGCGTCGAGTATAGAAGGTAGGCAGAAGCGGCGCGATGTGCCGCGAGCGTGGGCGTAGCTGACCGTCTGACGGGTGATTACCACCGTATGAGTCGCTAACTATTTTATCTTATAACATAAAATTATGCTTTAAATAAAATTTTGGTAAAGAAGAAAATGTCTTAGAATTATGTCAGGAATACATATTCTTTAAAATAACGTTATTTTAATGACCAAAAGTTGTTCCGGATCGCCGGCCGTCAGACGCTACAATCAGCTGATTGCTACACGCGATATGTGTATGTCTGAGTGTGTGCGTAAAAGAAAGAGACAGAGTGAGTGAGAGAAAAAGAGAGAGAAATAACCGTCTCCGCGACAGCGACGCTCCTTCGATTGTCGTCGACGACTTCAGACCGATCGATATATTGATTTTCTGGCTCAGCTGAGAGACACATCGTGTGTAGCAATCAGTTGATTGCAGCGTCCGACGGCCGACGATCCGGAACAACTTTTGGCCATTAAAGTAACGTTATTTTAAGGAACATTTATTCCTGAGGTAATTATGACATTTTCTTCTTTACCAAAATTTTATTTAAAGCATAATTTTATGTTATAAGATAAAATAGCGACTCATGCGGCGGTAATCACCCGTCAGACGGTCAGCTGCGCCCGCGCTTGCGGCGCGTCGCGCCGCTCCTGCCTGCCTTCTATACTCGACGCGTGATTTGCTAACTATTTTTGCTTATAACTCAAAAAATACGCTTTAAATCAAATTTTGGTAAAAGAAAAATTGTTTTAGAATTCGCTCAAGAATATGTCATTTTAAGGACATCAGGTTGTTTTGAATCACCCTATATATATATGTATATAAGACATAAAGAATATGTTAGTATCACTAATTATACTAATCATACAAATATGACATTAAAATAATTATATGAAAAAATCGTGAAAAAAAGAAGATGACTTTATCAAAAACATAAAATAGATACAGATACTTTGATAACTAAAATTATTCCATTATAAAACTAGACAAAGTTTATTACGGTCTGCTAGACAAATAAAAATTTCTACCATTTTTTATTTAAAATGATAAAGTTTATAAAAAATAATAAAAAAAAAGAATTCGATCAATTAATTTGTGAATTTTCTTTAACATATTGACTGGCTACTTTGTTGATTCAGCCATTGCGTCTTATTTGACTGGAATCTTTCTTTGGACGCCAGTGTTTTATGCTCTGGAATTGCAAAACTTTATCTGAAAGTAAAGATAATTCGAGATATATATATCGAGATAGATATATATTTAAAAAAATATAACATTATATATATATTTGAACTAATCTGTGATATGTATCCCTTCCCAGATAGCACAAGGATATCCATTGTATATCCAACGAACATCCGCTTCTGGACATTCGGATATCCATAGAAAGTCCAAATAAGGTCCGTCGGACGTTCGATAAACGTTCATAAGATGTACATTTGTCACAACTTTGTACGTACACAGAACGTCCGCAATATACCCAATTTTAGACTTATTATGGATTTATTATGGATTGATTTTGGATATAATTTTGAATTGTAAATTGTAATTAGAAAAATTGTAATTAGAAAAACAACAATTAGGTGACCTTTTTTAATTTTTATTTATTTAGTATAAATATAATTTTTTGTGTTAAAAATATTTAACACAAACAAAATATTTAACATAAAATATATAAATTTTAATAAACTGGTATAAACTATATAGGTGCAACTATATATATATATATATATATATATATATATCTAACTATATCACACATAACTTGTCACATGTATCAGCTGGCCAACAATATGTCATATCGCTTTAATTTGATTATTCATCATCAGTACATATTCGGTTTGTTAATTTTTTTTCACTTGCATCAAATCTTTCCTTTGCTCTTCGTAGCCATTTTTGTATAGACTCTTCTATATCTTTTCTTGTAAATGACGCGTTGTATGCTTCTCCTGCAGCTGAAACAAAATATATATCAAGCAATAATAAAAATGTTTTTAAATTAATTATTTATTTTTAGAGATTTTCGACTTATTACGTTTTGAGTTGTTCATTTTATTTCATATACATTGTGTGCTTTATCAACATTTGTGTGTTTTCTGATATATGTATATTCTACAGTATCAGAGAGATTATCAGATTTGATAAAGCAAACTTCTTTATAAAACGTCAATAAATAAGCAATTCAAAATCTAGAAAAATGGAACAAGACCGTGAAAACTTTCAATTTTTAAATTAATTATTTAGACATTAATTACTTACCCATTAACATTTCCGTTAATTTCAATTCATGAAATTTTTTTTTCTGTTTCTTTCCAAACCAACTGTATTGTTTGGCCAGTTTGTTACTTAAAAGTTGGTTTTTCGTTTTATGAATTCGTATGAATGTGTGCCACCAATACGCGATGCTTGTGTTACCTGCAATGCATTTATATTAACTTTTATATTATCTCATATTATTTTATAATTTGAATTCTTAATTATATGTATATAAAAGTTTAAAATAATTATGTGTGTGTGTGTGTATGTGTGTGTGTGTGTGTGTGTATTTTATGTTGAATATTTTAATCTTTTAATATTTAATATATAATAATTATAGTTATATAATAATCTACTTTATATATTTTTCACCTGTATTATTAATCTTTGCTATCAGAACTTTTGTTATTAGCAATACTTATAAATGATCATTTTCAGAACTACTGAAAAATAATTAGAAAAAATATAAATATCTGTGCTTATATTAAGAAATTCATATTTGAGGTGAATAACTAATTTCTTAAAAGTACAAACTCGCATCTAACCTCGCAACAACGTGTATTAATGTAATTTAATGAAATGTGGAAATTGGGACACGTAACAATTAACAGAACGAATAAGATTATTGTTAATAATAAGAAGTTTTCACATATATTAATAAAAGTACACTTACATTTTCTTGTTGAATCAGTCTCTCTCTTTGAAAATAACTACTTTCTTATGACGAATATTCTAGACCTAGACTTTAGCACGCGTGCACATATAATAACAAAAAACAAAAGAATTCGTAGAGTCGTATGCTTTTTGTCTTAGCGCCAAATATATATGATATGACGACACAGCGCACATGCGCGTTAACTTTATCATTTTGATCAAGGGTTGCGTTCAGCAGAGAAAGCAAATCAGTGAGCGTTTAGTGATTCTTTATTGTGATTGGTTCTTGCATTTAGATCTTCGTTGGCTCTAAGTGCAGAAACCAATCACAATAAAGAATCACTAAACGCGCACTGATTTGCTTTCTCTGCTGAACGCAGCGAATATGATAAATAAATATGTTAATAATTATATATATAATGCTCCACATAACTATAATGTATATATAAGTAATTAAAATAATTAATAAATAATTAAACACGAAACATATATATAGCATATATATATTACAGTGATTGATTTGTTTAACATGAATATTTTATATACTTTTTAACTAATATTAAAAATTAATGTTTATTAGAAAAATTGCTCTAATAATATTAAACATATAATAAACATATATTAAACATATAATAAATATATAATATTAAATAAAAAATCATAAAAATAAAAGATCCAAATGCGAACATAAACGGTACCTCCAAAAGATGTGACTAACAGGATATCCATTTTAATTCCAAAAACTGATATTCTTTAAATGTCCATTTTATGTTTATGGACGTACGGATAAAATGGACTCAAAAAGGAGATCGTCCAGTGCTATCTGGGTTTAAATCAAGAAAGATATGTTAGTCTATTCAAAAACTTTTAACTTACCTATGATAGCGGTCACTGCTTTGGGACAGAGATATGGTTTAATTGAGGATTTGTTTGCGTACGCTAATTTTCTTTTACCCCTAGGTGGCATTCCCGATAAGGAGCATATAGATAGGGCTTCAAGAGTAAAAACTCCATCTAACAGTCTGCGGTCAGCCATTGTAGCAGACATAGCATTTTCTGCTTGAATATATTTTTCTTGTAACAATATATTGATTTGGCATCATTCAAAGCAATTCCCTAAAAGTGTAAAAATATTACTTGAGTATTTCGCAATAATAAAATAAACAGCAGTTACACAGCAAAAGTTTATATATACATATTCCCAGATATAGACAAATGTCAACATATTACTTGTATAATAACACAATTTTTAAATTCAAAATGCTTGCATAAATACTGAAAGATGCGCCCTCATATGATAAACATATGTTATCAGCAAGTAAAAAATATCTTTTGATGTTGCGACAACATGCTGTTTATTTTGCCAGAAATAGAACGCAATTAATCCGATTATTGGAACAATAAGAAGTGAATATATATTGATTAAAATTATAATAAATAGATATTAAGATTCCTCTGCTGATGAATATTCGCCGCTGGCATTGTAAATCATAATAAATGGATATATATATATATATATATATATATATATATATATATTATATTATATTAAAGTTGCGGAGCTGTGGTTATATCGTTGAATCATAGCATCAAGAGGTTAAAAATCTAACAATATATTTACATATATATATATATATATATATATATATATATGTGTATATATATATATATACATATATACAATATATACATATATATATACACATACATATATACACATACATATATATATACACATACATATATATATACAATATATACATATATATATATATACATATATATATATATACAAAAGCATTTCTATTGCTTCACAGCCAATAGATTCAGCATGGTCATGACAAGTATATCCTCAGAAATCTTAATATAATATATCCATTTAATTATAGTTTACAATACCGTGAAGTAGCGAGTATACTTATCAGCAGAGGGACCTTAAAATAATATTGCATATCAAAATACTTATATAGGTATATATTTATTAAAATATAAATACGTAACTATTACAAATTTAAGAATATATGAATTATAGTGTACATTATAAAACGTACGTGTTATTTTTTTTTAAATTTTATTAATATATTGTTATTATTATAAATTATATTTTAAATAAATAAATTCAGTGCTCTCTTAAATATAAACTAGAGTATAAAATGTAAACGGCGATACAGAGCAAAAATGTGTCCTGACTAAGGTAAATACACTCAATCTATGATAAAATAAATAACAAAGTTTGAGTATAATGGATTATTTATCAACTAATCTTACATAAATCGTAACATGTTCAAGTAATAAATCACTTACAAAAAATTTTTTTGAAAATTCGCAACCCGCAAATTTACAAAATCGGAGATATTATAAAAGAATAGAATTAATTACTTAAAATGCGGACGTTTCGAGTTCAATTTTGAGTCTTCTTCAGCGCTATGATTACATACAATAATAAGAATTTTTATGGAACGAGAAATATAAACAATAAATTAAATATAAAGATGTAGTTAAGCTATCAACTTAATTATTCTGGATTGTCTCTGAAGGGTGTTTTTATAATGATTTTGGCAGTCACCATGAGTCAACTTTACATAAAAAATCACTAACCTGGTAATATTGCATAAGAATAAGCAGTGACCGTTGAAATCTGTGAAAATATTGAAGTTTTTCATGTAAAACGAAATAAAACACTCTGTATTATCACTATTCGATATATGTTGGGAAGTCACTCACTCTCATACGATATTCTGTGACGGTTGATAATAATTAGTTGACTCAAATCCGTGTACTGCGGAGGACGTTTTTTTATATAATGTTATTCCCACCACTATATTTTTGGAAGAGTGTTAACAATATCTTGATAGACACTCGGTAGATTTTCTGTGTTGTTTGTAAATTCAGCCCATTCCTTTGTCTTTTTATAAATAGCATCTCAGAGATAAACCTCTTAGTATAAAATGAAGCCTCATCTAGTACCCTAACGTTAAAATTCTTATTGGTGTCTTATTAAGTTTAAATAAAGTTTATATTGAATTATATTAAATACATATTAATTATTTTTTCACGGGAATTAGCTGTGAAATCCGCGGTAAGGGGAGTGTAGTGCTGTCTCTTTCAATAAAACACTGTCAGATAATTCCATCACATCTCCGATAATTCTTGAAAAACTAATTATATTCCATATTCGCTAACTCGTAAAGTAAGGACTAAAGTATAATAGAAAAAATATATTAGGAATAGATATTAAATATTTATTTTTATTCCTAATATTTTTCTATTGTGCTTAGAGACTTTTAAATATTGAATTAATATTAATATTAATATTTTAATAATATTTAATATTGTAATATTTTATTTTTTCTAATATTTATTTAATATTTAGAATTAAATATTAAATTAGAAAAGAGAGAAGATCCTCTCTCTCTTTCTTTTTCTTCTAATATTTTACAATTATTCCTAATATTTTTTCTATTGTACTTAAACGTTTTGTGTGTATGTGTGTTTGTGGTAATGTATGGTAAGTATTGTATAAATTTTTATTATATTATTTTTTACTTTAATTCTTATTTTAGGCGAACATGTACAAAGAAATAAGACATGTATAAACTTTCTTAAAAAGTAAGATCAGAGTTTATTTTTTTTCCGGATATGTTACATATAATTTTTGTATCAATTTTATGAACTTTTTATATCAATTTTTTAATATTAACTTTACAATAACATTTATTATATACATGTAATACATTATACATATACACATTTTTATAATACCATGGACCAAAATTCTTTTGCAATAATATTATATACATATATTAAATACATGTTTATACACATATTATACACATATTATATACATGTTATATTTCACATATTACACATATACACACATTATATAGACTCATATTATATACATATATATTTTTATAACATCATGAACCAAAAGTCTTTTGCAATATTATATACATATATACATATATATATATATATATATATATATATATATATATATATATACATTTATACATTAAATTACACATATAAACGTTTGCGAATATGTACACATTTATTTATTGTCCCTTAAATAATGTAAGCTTATTATAATACTATCTTTCTGTCTTTTTTATATTAGATTCTTTAAGAAAATGACAAATATTTATATTTATATAAATTTCCACTATTAATTTTATTAAATGGGTGCGATGGTTTTCTAAAGGTTCTTAGTTTTTTGTGTGGTCATTTAATTGCTCAAAAATATTCTTGCCTATGAATTTTTATATAATTTCATTTTCAAATACTTTGCTCTGATATCTATTTATTGATAATTTATTATAATTTTTTTAAGTATATTCTGATGACTTTTTGGGCATTTCTACATATAAATGTAACATCTGCAGATAGATTTAACAGGTATCCACGTGATTTAGTTCGTATTAAGGCATGGTATGTTGTCTCTTTTGATGTAGTCAATAGTACACTTAAGCACTCTGTACATTGTACAGTTTTTTTAATTTTACGCACGATGAATCCAGCTATATAAACGATAACATTGAGACTAAATTCTGTGACATTATATATATTTTCTATATAATCATGATTTTCGTCTGTAATATGTAGTATGTTAGTCCATTGATGCTGTATTGAAGAAGAACTATTCATAATACCGACTGTTCTTTTTCCGGAAGAAATATTTAAAATAGAAATTTCTTCTAATGGAATGCAATTACCCGTAGAGGGTGCTGATACTTCTGTGTGTATTATTATTTTTTTAGGCAGATTTAAATTGTCGTACTGTAGGATTATTGTTAAAACCACTATGCGACCGAATAACACTAAACAACATTTCAAGGTGATCTTGACTTAATTTATACGTTGATATATGTATATGCTAAAATATTTTCTTTTTACATATCTCTTCAAACAAAACGACTAAATTTTTAATGTTAATTAAAAAACCAAGAAAACCAGTTCTTTTTTTGGAATTTATAAGTTTAATAAATTTATTTGAAGAGAGTCGTAACTGCAGACCATTTATATAATTAAAAGTTTCCTCGAGTTTTTGCTTAATTTGTTCAAAATTGTCAGAATTAATTGGTTTTAATAAGCCATGTTGTTTTAAGATTTAGAATTAAAAATGTCGAATAAGTCGTTAAATTTTTTAGGAAATTTAATTGTGGCAGCTGAATTCTGGAAAGTTTTCAACTTTAACCAATCTTTACAAAAAGTAAGCGCATCAGCAACTGATTGACTTAGAAGCTGTGCTACTAATTTAACTTTCATTTTTTGCTTTGTATATTCAATGTGTCTTACATTTAATTTGTTTCCTAAGTGAAATTCTTCGACTGTTTGAAGCTTATGAAGTTCTTCTAAATATTGCCATTGAATTTCTTCTCCATTGTTATCTATTAAAATTTTAGACGCTCTTAAAGTATTTCTTACTAATTTTAACATGTGGCGTCAAGAAAAACAAATACTTTTTCTTTCGTTGATGGGTGCTGAAAATGTGTTTTAAAATTATCGATTTGAAAATTACAGGCTAAATTTTTCAAGGCACTGAAATTAGTTGACGTGCCATCAAATGTAAGTGATATAATTTTGAAATTAATTTCATGCAAGGCAGTCATGCATTGTACTATTAAATTTGTTTTTTTACAGCATTAATATCATTAATTAGGTAATAAGCTACAGGCACTTTCCGATTTTCATTTATACAAACCATACAAAAAACCAAAGCTTCCTTGGCTAACAATGCACTATCATTTTCAATATTATCGCCAAAGTCAACGTATCTACAAATAGCACCTGAACTGTAATCCATGTGTTGACGTATTGCCATTTCGTCAAACATTAATGCTCCCACTAATTTATAAGGTGAATTTTCAACGCGGTGTTTTATCATTTCAAGTTACTCTAAATTTATTCCTAGTTCACCATACACCGAAGTATACCATTTTGAAAGTGTTTTTGCATACGGCAAGCAATTATTTAATTTTTGTCGAACATAATTATAGGCATGAGGAGAGTAGTAGTGTAAAGTAAGAGCAACTTCGACGCAATTCGGGAGCATACAAACGAGGAACTTTCAACTTTTTTGCTTTATTTGTCGATTCAATAAATTCTTATTCCACTCACTAAAATTTTCAATGATATCAAAGTCTTCCGATGACAACAGGTTTCTTTCATTTAAAGAGTGTAAAACTGTTTGAAGATTTTGAATCCTCTTTTTGTATCGCGCTTGTTGTTGTCAAGAATTATAGAGCTGTTGACGAAGAATCTTAATTTCCCGTTTATGCGCTTCTCGAATCTGCTGCTTTCCAGGGGATTTGAATAATCTTCTTGGTGTAATAGAGATCGAGGAATCCATCTTTGTGTGTGAAAAAATATTTTATACTTTATCAAAGTAAATAAATAAGTAAGTAATAACTAAGTAAATAAGTAAGTTATCACAATACATTATATACAGAATTTAAAATACATGATATTTATAAACTAATTTTTGATATTGATTGTATTTTGGCCAAAATATGAGAATTACGAATCAATCTTCGCGAGAGGTTTTCACAGTGCCTCCATCTTCTTCATCACATGCCATATCCAGTCCCCCGGACGTTGGCGATCACCCTGGCTATAACTTCTCTATCTTTCGCAGCACGGAAGAGTTCTTCCGCTCCTCGGATACCAGTCCACACTGGTCTGATGTTTCTCAGGACATTTGTTTCCTTCCTATGCCTCAGCGGTCTTCGATTCTTCCTTTCATGATTAAATGAAGGAGACGGTACTTTTCCCCTCTTAGGATGTGTATATGATCCGAGATAGCTTATTTTCCTGTATTTGATAGTTGTTAATAATTCCCGTTGTGTGCGAGCTCTCTCCAGCACCTCCGCATTGGAGACTCTGTCAACCCATGATATACGAAGCATTCGTCTGATTATCCACATCCCAAATGCCTCTAGGCGATTCATCGTGTTCAATTTTAGGGTCCACGCCTCAACCCCGCTAAGCAGCACCGACCAAACATAACATTTGGTCATTCTTTGTCGCAATTGCAAGTTGATCTTATCGTCACAGAAGAAAGGCCTCATTTTGTTAAAAACGGGCATATTCTATTCTGTATTTGACCTCGCAGTCGGGGTCCAAGTCTTCCGTGATCATGCACTCAAAGTATTTGAAAGAGGCAACACGTTCAATCTGTTTATTGTCGAGGTAGAGAGACGCCATATCATGATTTTGGCGACTAAAAATCATCATCTTCGTTTTATCAGCATTGATGTTCAGTCCTGCCTCACGACCAGTTATAGAGATCTTGTTGAGAAGCAGCTGTAGATCCTCTACGTTTTCGGCCACGATGACCGTGTCATCTGCATACTTAAGGGTGTTAATTCGTACTCCATTTACTTTTATGCCAAGATCTAGATCATTAATGGCTTCTTTAAAAATCCTGTCCGCATATAGGTTAGGTGCCTTCGGTAGACCCTTAATTTCTGAGTTAT
The DNA here is from genome assembly GCF_047496725.1 of Anoplolepis gracilipes. NCBI lineage: Eukaryota > Metazoa > Arthropoda > Insecta > Hymenoptera > Formicidae > Anoplolepis > Anoplolepis gracilipes. Next base: position 2,198,000 of record NC_132975.1, read on the forward strand.
AATTGAAAATAGTTAGCTATTTATGAGCCGGATACAACGAGCATACAGGGATGACGCAACGCATCATGAGACGAATGGCTTCCCTACGGTCATTAATATTGTATAATATTGTATAGAATGCAATAATAATTCAATAAACTTCAAACGACATTGTATAATAATATTAATAATTGTATAATATTATTAACTGTCTAAAAGAATCATTTGTTTCATGACGCGTTGCACCGTCTCTACTTGCCCGTTGTATTCGGCTCGTAAATAGCTAACTATTTTTAACCCTGAAATTGAACATGTGGGTCTTTCGTGTCCGTGCCATTTTTAATCTATTGTTTTAAAAAAATATTAATAAAATCTCGAGGTTAGAAACTTATCCAAAAAAGTTTGTGTTAAAAAGGGACTTATAACTGAAAGGACAATTTAAACAGTTCATTCAGTGCAAAGTGCTACCCACGCGTTCAGGATTACGGTGCCAAAAAAAATGTGTTCAGTTTGAGGGTTAATTATAACTCAGAAACTAAGCTTTAAACAAAATTTTGTAAAAGGAAAAATCGTCTCAGAATTTGCTCAGGAATATGCAAATGACATATATTACATTTGACTGCTCAAATAAATATTCTAAAGGAAAAAATATCAATTTTTTCAGTAAGTGCACAAACTTTTTCTCTCCTTTTTTTAGAAAATTGAACTAGACTTTTTCATTAAAAAAAAAATTTTTTTACTTAAAAAATATTTTTATGTGTCCTTAAATACATATCAAATATTTATAAAGTAAAACTTCTGTTTAGAGGAGGATGCTCCAAAGACCTTGACCTTGATAGGTTGTCAAGGTCTTCATCTTGAGTAACCTTCAAAAGCGGTCGTTCATTATTTGTTAAAAAGTTACAAATAAAAAAAAGTTTATTTATAATATGTAATTTACATGTACTTTTTGCATTATGTATATTAAAAAGTTATGTGCAGCTTTATAATAATACAACACAACACGAATAGATGGGGGAGGGCTTACTCCCACTGATCTATATATTAACTGGATTGCTGAGGGCGCTTCTGTCAGTGTACCCAATTGAAGGTCCGCCACTTAAAGGGAATGTTGGAAATGTTAGACTATGCGTGCATAAGTCTTGTACATATGACATGTGAGTGAAGTTGTCAACTGTAAAAATGTAAAATCTTACTTCTCGAATAAACAAAAATATTTTTAAGAGGTTACATCTTCTTTTAAAACGTTTTAAATCCATAAAAAACAAAATTGTTACAATTTTATAATAATACAATTATTTCAAAATGTAAAAAGTTTATTCTTTTAAGCATTTTTCTAAGTTATTTCTAAATATATAATATATAATCTAGTTAGTAATTTGATAAAATCTAATTAGTAATTTAATTTAAAAAAAACACTAAACTGAATTTAATAATTTGAAAATGGCACGTCAGATTCCAACATTCCCTCTAACATGGCGTCGCTCAATTGGGTACATGTTCTTGACTCGAAAACAAAGGGCATCAGCAATCCATATAATATATAGATCAGTGGTTAGCCCGAGCACCTTTATATATCTAGAAAAAAATAATGTAACTGAATCTTAATAATTCATTTTCTATTTTATTCTTGCCAATATATGTATCAGAGAGGCTTCTCTCGGTATGTATATATACACAATTAATATATACAATATATATACATATATTCTATGCAGTGGCGTATCAAGGGGGGATTATAGGGGCTCGAGCCCTCCTCAAGATTTCGAGTCTCAGTGACTTTTCTTGAGAAATTTATTTTTATTATTTAATTCTTGATTTATGTCAAATTTAAACTGAAATAAGGCTATGTTATAATTTCTTTGGCTAAAGAGATGCTTGTAATTTTCAATAAAAAATAAACGATAGTTTTGTTTTTGTATCATAGAAATATTTTTTAGCTCACCCAGAACAAAGATCTGGCTACGCCTTTGGTTCTACATATGAGTTTTCAACTTCCAACATCATTTATATTTCAACAAAATATATTTATCATATTTAATGTAGAATTGATATACATATATAGAAGTATATATGTTTAAATAAATACATTTATTAAAGTAAATACACATTTATAAAAAAATGTTATTTAATAAAATTGTTTTCTTTATAAATTCTTCCTTATAAACAATGAGCAACGGCTAAAATCTTTTGAACGTTATTCAGAACAGTAACATATATCAAGGTCAACGTAATCGGAGCTAAGTCCCATAATCTAAAGTTTTACCAAATATATATCTCTTATATCAGCCAACACCATATGCTAATCAAATTCATGATTTTTGCAAAGTAGCTTTTTCCGTTGAACACAGCCAATGGTTGCTCTTACATCATATTTAGCATCGCTGTTAATGATCTAGTTAGTCAAATATTTAAAACAATTTTGTTTAGTAGTAGTTTTGTGTTAGATAAAAGCGTTTAATAAAATATAACTTATCTTTGAAAACCTTTTGAAATGTGTATGAGCAGAATACAAGAATGCTGTAATAATCTTTATTCTTAGTTCCTCATCTAACCACATACATAGACAATTACAAATACATACATGTAGTAATGATAATGTAAATACAGATTTAAAATGCCTTAAATATTATATATTTAATATATATTTAATTGTAGCGTGAACGCGCGATTGAATTATTTTTATTTTTCTTTGTATTGTAATTTTGTAAAAAATTCTATTTATTTTTAATATTTTGATTTTATTTTATAAAAGCGCATTAAATATACAAATATCAAAATATATAGATAAAAATATTATATGTATATTAAATAACTGTTCATAATGATAATCGTAAAGATATTCTATATGGAAATTACAGAAGTAAGAACACATAACACATACGTTTGTTTTATACTACGTTTTATAATAGACGTAATGAGTAAAATACCGTTTCAGAAAAGTATATGTTCAATTTTATATAGATAAATCTATTTTGTTTTACTTGTTTTAATATATGTATAAGTAAATTTTATTTTTTTTAATATATATAAGTATGCTTGATAGAGAAGAAGAGGATGACTGAGGGAAAGGGACGAAGAGAGAGGCGAAGGGAGGAGAGGGGAATAGCTTAGCCTGGAGGAAAGATAGGAGAGTGGAAACTCGAAGAGAGAAGAGGAGATAAACAAAGGAAGGGAAGAGGCAGAGAGAACAGAGAGAGAGAGAGAGAGAGAGGGAGAAGAGGAGAGAGAGGAGAGGAAAAGGGGAACGAGAGGAACGGGAAAGAGGGAGGGGAGATGGGAGTGGGAGGATCGTGAGGGAGGGAGAGGGAATTAGTATGTAAGGGCCGCAAAATGGTCAGGTTCGCGGGGGAGGGGAATGAAGAAGAGGGATGAGATGAGGGGGTGTATAATTGTATATGTTGTATATGTAATAATTGATGTTGTATTTTCAAGAGGTGGTGAGGAGTTTGTGAGGGGTTTGGTGGTCCCCTTGAAAACACTCCGGAAACCTACGGGACCTGGAATAAACCTATCTATCTATAAGTATGCTTGATAAAGTTCAACGCAAGGATTTCTGAAACGTTTGCAATATTAAATGTATCTATTTTTTTATGTGGAGTACGGACTGTTGTATTATTTGCGCTCATTACTATCGCGCGTAGCTCCTACTTTGTTTATTTATTTTTAAATAATACATTTGTATATATATATATATATAATATATATTTAAACAAAATTTTATATAAAATATGGCAGTCGATGTGTATAAGACACCATAATACATAATACATATTTTTATTATTTTATTAAAAACGATAACAAATGTAATTTTATATTCTATTATGTATATTAAAATAATAAGTGCTATTGTTTGTTACTTTTACAAATCAAGTTGATGTATCGACGATTTTATTTTAACGGTTTTAATTAAAAATTTATTATGCACTCAATATCATAAACATTTTAATACATAAAGTTGTATCAATTTTTATATTCGGGGCGTCATTCTAGATATTCATACATCATGATCTTTAATTAAAAAATTACAATTATACGTTGTAAATAATATATATGTTATATTTTTCATATTTTTAAAATAGAAACTTGATTTTAATACAATGTAGAAAGAGTTCTCCCATATAACACTCATAAGAAAAGAAAATAATTTGAAAGAGAGAATTTCAAAAATCTTGTATTTGTCCTTTAAACGTATTAAAAATTTTGCACAAGCTTCGTTAAAAGTTTTATTATAGTTTTTATTATAGTTTTATTATTGATTATAAATAGATAGGTATTTGAGATATTTCTGTCGCCAAAAGTGTACAAAATATTGAACTGCATAAAGATAGCATGAAACAAAAGAAATATTATCTTTGAGACATATAAGATGTTCATAAAATAAAATAATTTTAAACAATCATATTTAGACTTTGACTATACAAGTATGGACTGCTAGCACTCCCATTTTTCCCATTAGAGCAAGCAAGAGGTTTTGCATCCAACATTGTTTGATTTTCAACGCCACCGTCAAATACCAAAAGCCCAGGAGATTTAAATGATGAGGACATATTAATTGTAGAAATAGTAATGATACTTTAAATTCTGAAAAATTTATTAGATATGATATTTATTATATTTTTTATATTTTATAATATACTTATTTTAGTTTGCCGTCTTCTCATTGGTATTTTATAACGCTGCATGCGCTTAATGATAACAGACCTGAAGTTTGCGTAGTCCATACTATACATATAGTCAAAATATTTAGATATATCGGAAAAATCGATCGTATGATACATTCAAATAATTCAAGATATGTCCAATTCTTTCTTCATGTATTATTTTATTCGTTGCCTCAGAAATATCACAGACTTCTATATATTATACTCATAGAGCTTATATGTATGAAGGGCCTTGTCCACATACCAAATATAAGAGAATCTATTGAAGGAAGATCGATAAAGAAGATATATTCTATCTCTCTTACTGGCCTCTTAACACTTCAGTTGTCCTTATGAAAAAGGAAGACAGCATATATAGAAGGACAACCATAGTATAAGTCCATCATTTATCATCAATGTTTTCTTTCTTAATCCTCTTTCAGTACTCCAGTAGTATAAGTTCTATGTATATTTTACTCAATTGTATCTAAATAATTGGCTAGGATATCGGTCATATAATTTTTCCTCTAGAGTAGAAACGTGAAAAGTGAAACATTTTGCGATTGAAAGTAATGTAAACATTTTTCACTACTCACGTTTCCGCCTTTCGACAAAAGTTACATGATCGATAGCCTAGCTTTATTTGTCACATCGCTGTTAGCAGTTTTAAGTTTATATATAGGCTATGTTCCACAATTACATTGTCAGTACTGAAAACGATAGTTCACGGTATATATGTATATTATAGATTTTCAGTATTAACAATTTTAGAGTAATAGAAGTCTGTGAGAAATATATTTTCTTTTTTTCATGACAATATTTTTTATACATGCAGCTGAATATTTTAAACAGCAAAATTTTTTTAAATAAAATTGATTTGGTATAGATAAATGCAACAAAAATTATTCAGAGATTTATCATAAGCATATGAAATTAAAAATAAAAAATAAAATTGAGTAAGTTTATCATAATATTTTGTCATAGGTAGTGATATTAATAGTACAAGAAGTGCGTGACGCGCACGTTAGCTTCTTATTACAATCATTGGTAAATGTGTCTAAGTGCTACCCCAGCAGAAGCTCAACTTTTTAAATAAATATAAACAAAACTATTATAAAAATGAAATGTAAAAGAGTTTTTAGGAAGGGCTAAATCTTTTTTAAAAAGTTATAAATAAAAAAAGTTTCAATTATTATACGTATCTTTCACACATTATATGAAACCCATATGGAACTGCATAATGATCCAACAGAATACAGAAAATGATTATTTGTGGCTATAAGGTAAAAATTATAAAGACGAAAAAGTTTTTCAATATGTTTTTCGGATATGGATTGAATTAAAAGTTTTACATTAAAACTCCCACGCAGTACTATCAGCCTTTGTAGTTTCCACATTCTCAAGTTTTATTATATTTATTTATATATGGAGCGAGGCTCTGTCTCCTTGTGCATTCCCACCTGCACGTACTTTTCTAGCATATGTATACTTTCTATGTATATACTAGAAAGTACATGTTGAAAAAAAACATTCAAGTGGGACAGAGTGCACAGAGGGACGGGGCAAAGCTCTCCCATGCCCTCCCACATAAATAAATATAACAAAACTTGAGAGTGTGAAAGCTACCAAGGCTGATAGTACTGCGTGGAAGTTTCAATGTAAAATCTCAATTCAATCCATGCCCGAAAAATATATTGAGAAACTCTTTTATTTATAATTTTTACCTTATAACCACATATAATCATTTTCCCCTATTTTGTTGGACCATTATACTATTCCACATGCATTTTCAATATATATAATATGCGTTCAGTAATGTGTTTTCAATACATAGCAAGATACGTATAATAACTAAAAGTTTTTTTGTTTATAACTTTTTAATAAACAACGAATGACGCTTAAAATCTTTTGAACGTTACTTAGGGCTCTGACCTTGACAACATATGTCAAGGTAAACGTAATTAGCACGGGCTCTGTTATTTCAAACTTTGAACTTTCTTTACTTATAACTTTTTAAAAAAGACTCGTTCCTTCCTAAAATCTTTTCTACATTTTATTTTTATAATAATTTTGTTTATAATTATCAAAAAAGATTGAGTTTCCGCTGGGGTAGTACTTATGCATGTTTACCCGATCCTTAACATAATATTGATAGTTTATATTTTTATCTAATCTAACATATCAATAATTTATGATAATTTTATATAAATTTTATAAACTTTACAAAATATTATAAATGATAAAAATTGATTATAATGTCAAGCAATGTTATATGTAACGCGATCAAATATATATAATGCTATAAAAAAATATTTTTTATGCTGTAAAAAAAAGATAAGAAAAGATTTAAGTATATTTTTAAATAGAAAAATCAAAAAGAGACATGAAGAAAGAAAGACAAATGTTGTATGTCAAAATTTGAGGCAATACTATTTTCGCATTCTAAATAAAGAGATCAATGCACATAACAATGTGAAATTAACTTTCGGAATTATGATATAAATTATGATACAGTTAACTATATTGATCCCTTTAATTTACTATAACATTTTTTATGACACGTTTTGACGGCATTAAGGATCGGCTTCATCACATGAATTCTTCGCACGATAGTTTGCTTGCACATAAGGACTAATCTTTTCCTGCAGGGGCATCACTCCTGACATGGTGGTGGTGCAGGTGCGTGAAGCTGAGCTATGGCAACCACTGCGTGTTGAATTTCTAGAAAATAAATCGCGATTCTGGCAACCAAATCGCTTCAGCAGCAGTCGCTTGATCTTCTTTTTCCATACGAAAATAATGAAGATAATGAGACCTTGCAGGGTATTTGTCAAATCAGTGAGATACCAAACGTATTTAGGCGCGCTCTTGAATAGCCATGACACTATTTCCATAGACCAATTTATGCCCATCACGATAAACAGCTTCAAATACAAATTGAACCTATAAATGAATATTTCTTCTGTATTTTTTGTGATTATGACGATTTATTATCATTAACATTATTATATGTCTAGAATATACATTTGTATTTCTAAGGTCACACTAAAAAATGGATTAAATTGGAACAAGTTTTTTTGCTATAGCTAAAAACTTTTAAAACATTAATTCGAACAATTAATTTTTACATTAATAAAGACAATAAAAATTTCAAAAAATTGTAACTATCATATTTTTAGATATTTTGAAACAGTGATAAATTAATTTTAAAGTTTCAATCCTAAAAAATAATAGATCAAAAAATTCGGTCAAATTTTTCTCATTCCTTTAGCAGTCGAATTAACAATTTTGTAATAAAATTAAAACTTATTACAAGTATAATACATTACAAATATATAAGTTTCATAATGCAGCCTTTTCCCAATTGACAGACTGTTAAAAAAAAAATAAGTCCAAAAGGATTTCAAACTCAGCAAGAATTATGTCACAAAAAAAAACAAAATTAAAAAACTCAAATTCAATTAAAAATAGAATTAAAAAGTAAAATACTATATATAGTATGTGTAGTATGTATGTATACAGAAAATAACACATTTTTATTTTTAATTTCTATTGATTTTAAGAGTTGTGTAGAATAAACTTTCCATTTGGAATCACAAAATCATGGCAGTGGTCATAAGCTAGGTACCGAATAAATTTAGTTGTTAAAGGAACAAAGAACATTGTCTATCGCAATTTGTCCGTACTCTTTCAGATTTAAAACAAGAGAAAGAGAGAAAGAAAATAAAGAAAACAAAGTTTTTTAAAGAAATTTTTAAGGTTTCTGATTTCTTATTAATTATATTAAATTAATTATATATTATATTGATACAAAAACGAAAAATTATGAGTTTTTCTTGCAAAATATATCAAAATAAATAAGTTTTTTAAATATGACTTTGTGCTTGGTAATATAGATTAGTAAAATCAAAAACTCTTTTCTTTATTCATAAATAAAAAGCTATCAATCTTGATTAATCATCATAAGAACCATTCTTGATGAAAATATAGAACAAATGCAGATGAGTCAATATACAATCATTTATTAATGCGCAGGTAGAACAAAGTCAGAATAATGTTAAAATATGTCAAAATGACAAAAAATAAATGATCGAAAAGTGAGTTTTTGTAGTCATATTTTCGTCATTTTGACATCATTTGACGTTACTTTGATATTATCGTGACTTTCTGTTCTACTTGGGTATATTGTGTTCGTAATTACTAAGAATCTTTTCAGAATTTATCACATCTCGCTTTATAATATTTTATCTTTAGCTTTTATTCTTTTAACATCTTCAATATTGTTTTATAACTGAAAGTGTCTCAATTTATTGAACTTTCACTATTTATTCTTTCTTAATTTCTTTCACTTAATGCTCTTTAATGTTTAATATTATGTAAATGATCGGTTTATGACAAATGCAAGATAATAAAAAAGAGTTTTCGGTGTATATATTTTACTAATCTATATTATCGAACACGAATAATTACATTAAAAAAACTTATTCATTTCAATGTATTTCATAAGAAAAAATTCATATGATTTTTTCTTTCTGACGTCATAATTTAATATGTATCAATGAGAATACCAGAACCTTATCCAGATAGCACACAATATTTAAAATATATATAAAATATATACAAAGTATTTATAATAATTATTTGAATATTTCATAATTCTTTGAATTATGTATTTTATAAATATTTATCAAAATATTTTATATCTTTGTAAACTCAATTGAAAAGATCATAAAGATTTATTATAAATACCCCAGCAAATATTTGAGAAATATTTACAAAAAATATTGTTACAAATATTTTTTTTTTTATTTACCATACATATTAAATAAAATATTTATATAATATTTCAAAAAAATAAATATTAATGAATATTTATCATAAATAGCATATACTGTCTAAGTAAGAAATATGATTTCTGTTTTTTTTACTAAGTAGGAACATCTATTTTTTAGTTTTATTCGTTTTTTAGTATTATAGTTTGTCATCTTTTCGAGAATCGCAGATACTCTCAAGAAATTCCGCTCATGCGATCGGAATGGCAGTGATGTGTTTGTTTTTACAAAAGATTTCGCAATTATGAAAGCAAACCTCCGCATGGGAAAATTGCCGTCTAAAAATAATCATTTTGAGAACGATTGATATTATACAAAACCGTTTGCAAACGGATATATCTCGTTATTTAGACAAATTATCAATAATAATAATACCAAAAGAATGTAGCACGAACCATTGTTTATTGTCATCATGACGTCGGCTCTCCGAACTTCTCAGATGATGGGCTGTGTCCTTTTTATGGCGCACAATCTTCAATGCTGTAGAAATGAATAAGCAAATGTTGCAGACAACAGTGATACTCATGGGTCCGTAAAAGTATAGCGCCCTTGCTGCATCCGCTAAAATAGGAAATAAATTTATAATATTACATTAGAGATGTAAATAATAAAATACAAATAAAAAAAGGAAAACATGTCTTATTTTTTCCAAAGTTTTGTTTTTTTTCAAATATTAGTATTTAACTTAGCTTTATATTATTATATTTTGATTCTGGCAAGTTAATTTTCCATTATTTTTGAATTTTTAGATGCTAGATTTGGACTGCCACTATTTTAAATGTAGATCGCATTTAAATTGTCTATATGTATAGTTATGTAATTACTACTTTTAAAGTATTAATTTACTTAAAAAAATCAAAATTAAATTTAAATAAATTGTATTTTATTATAGATATAAAAATTTTTAATTTTAAATTATACAATTTATAAGGTAAAAAAATATATTTTAGTTGTTATTTTAATATAATAAAAAAATTAAAGTTCTTATAGGTTAATTTATCTTATTTTGAAATTTAATAGATTAAAAAGATTTTGTGATATCATACATGACATAATTCTGATCATTTTCAGTTAGATGTATAAAAATTTTTATTATACAATTTCTAACTGAAAATTACCTGAATCATTTGGTGTTTAATGTAATTTGTCACAAAAGTTCTCATTAAGCCATTAAAATTACTGTTAAAAAAAGATAATTTAAAAATTATAAAAACTTTAGTTTTTTATTTATATTAACAAAAAAGTATGCGAAGAAAAATAATAATATAAATATTAAAAATTATTATTGTTCTTTTTATATTTAAGAAATAATTAAAAAATCAAATTTGTTTTTTTTTCAAAGAAAAACGATTTTTCTAGATTTTATTAAATTACATTTTATAAATATGCATATATAACATATTTTTAATTTTTACAAAAATTCTTGACCATATATGATTACATAATATATTTTTAATTATGAAAAAGATTTAATCATATATTGTTTTAATGAAATGTCAATATTAACAGAGTTATTTGTTAGTAATATCCACTTACTAGTGAACCAACATCTTACGACACCAAATTCCGGTCGGATAAAGTCCTTTGGCACGCTGGGAACAAAATCCATAATAGCGCAGACAATAGTTAGAATGGAGGCGCTTCCCCATGCGTAGATCGAATATATTATAAACTTCTTTTTTTCTCGTTGTTTCACGCTTCCTTGTAACGAGCGGAATCCTCTATAAAATCACAGTTTATATAATATTTAGCTAGTAACAAGTATAAGACATTTACAATGTAAATATAGGGAAAATTATGATTAAATAATACGGATTTTTTTTACAATTTTGGTTAAAAATTAATCTATAAATGGTAACTAATATAGTAGACGTTGCAAAAACATATCTTTATCGATAATTATATTTTTACCTTTGAAAGTTTATAAGAGTTATAGCCTTGGTATTTTTAACTCTATTTTATCTCTCTCTCTCTCTCTCTATATATATATATATATATATATATATATATATATATATTATTACATGTATTATCTTTCTCTCTCTCTCTCTTATATATATATATATATATATATATATATATATATTTGTAGATGTTATAAACAATTATTTAAAAAAACGTGGTAATTATTAACCTTAAGGGATGCAGCTCTAATAATCTTGACCTTGACATATGTTGTCAAGATCAGCATCCTGTATTCACCAAGTAATTTTAGCCGTCGCTCGTTATTTATTAAAAAGTTATAAACAAAAAAAGTTTCACGAATTATACGTAATTTTCGAACATTATACCTATACATTGATTCATTTACTTACATGTAAATTAAACATGTAGGCGTGGGAGGAGCTCTGCCCCTCCTCTTACACCTCCACGAAAAAAAAGTCTAACTTAATCCAATCTTTTTTTATTAAATTTTTTATAGCATTTATAAGTATTTGTTTTTTGTCCGACGAGATACTATTAAAGATCGATGATCTTAAGGGATTTAACGTAACTAGAAAAAACCTTACTACTGGAAATAAGTAAATCATTCGGCTATTATTTTATTATCAATAACATATAGATCTTTTATGTAGCTGTTTTAAGAATAACAAAATAAATGTTTTATTGTACTAAATTACAATTTTGTTATCGACAATGTTTGCACAAACATATGATTTGGTCTCGTCGGTGCCGTGTCCATTTTTAATCTCGTCAGTGGTCTGATATAGGTGAACATGCGTAAGAATTTACACATGTGTAAGGATAACACACATGCTATATGACGCGTACAATAAAGAAGCAAATTAATTCAATTCTGAGTACGATCGCGCGCGTGACATTCTTTTTATGTAATTGATTACAAAAGAACGCACAGTATACGCACACAGATAGTCGTCACACCTTCGTAACAACGTAACGATTGTAGGCTTGGCAATAAGAGATTATCCGCACAATACGGAGACAGTAAATAGTGACAGAACATTGCTACGTCATGGAATTTCATTGACACGCAAAAGATAAAAAAATTACTTTAAGGTACAATCCTGCGTGAATAAAGAAAGGAAAATGAAAGTAAAAAGCAAATGAATGTACGCATTGGTTACAGATCGCAGGCACTATTGAGAACGCATGAATTATGTACATACATATATGTAATGTGTGTAATAACATGAACAATAATTATTTATACTCAAACAGCACACAATATTACGATAAATGTTTATAAATATTTTTACTATTTATTTTTTTGAAATTATATTATATATCTATATTATGTATCTAAATATTATATATATATATATATTTTTTTTTATATATGTATGTATGTATATATGTATGTACATATATTTTTTAGAATATTTAAATAAATATTATAAATATTTTGTGTATATATTTTGTATATATAAATATTATATGCTGTTTGGGTATGTGTTGTAATCTTTTTATAATTTTATTTAAAATTTTATATACATATATATAAATTATATATAAAAGATACGTTACTTATACGTTTAGAAAAAATTAACGTTAAAATATATAAGATTAACAATTATTCGACTACAGCAATAACTCACGCTCGTGTCGATATTGGGAATATTCTACTGATATTTTCCGAGCACCGAATATTGCCTGATTGAAATGGCTTCTTGGACCGACGTCCGACCGCGAACGAGATCAAAATTAACTCGGCTGTGTTTGCGCCATATACACGCGTCAGTCACGTACCGGATATTAATTCGCGTCCTGTCGCTATCAATTTCCTCTCAATGTTTATCAATTATCAAATTTCTTTGCTATAAGCGTTGGATCAAGTGGCGCTTGTGAAAATATTTAACGAATCAATTAACCCATTTTGACCTAAAACTCGATCTAGAAACGCTTAACCCTTGGTAAACCATAATTAATCTCTCGATTATAATTACGTAATCATAAATCAAATATAAATAATTGGTTATAATAAAAATGGTAATAATAAAAAAAATTGATTATAATAAAAATGAGGATTTGACTAATCATCCATGAGATATTCTAATGTGCGATTCAACTAGAGCACATTTTAAGAATACTTCTTATTCTTAAAATATGCTCTAGTTGAATCGCACATTAGAATATCTCATGGATGATTAGTCAAATCCTCATTTTTATTATAATCAATTTTTTGTTATTACCATCTTTATATTCGGCAACTTACCCAAATGTCCACCAAATGTCGAAGCACATCACATTTAGCCAGAAGAAGCTCGCCAAAAATGAGAAGTGGATGACGAAGGCTAAAATAAATAAATAAACAGTATTTTAACTATTTAGCATTAAGAATTCAATGTAAACAATGATTAAATGTTTAGTGTAAAAAACTACAAAAAAATGATAATCAATTTGTGCTTAGAAAAAGTTTTTGTTATTTTTTATTAAACTATTATTAGCTTATATTATTCATTATTATACAAAAATTATATGTTAAAAGAGAGCTACAAAATTTTGTTATTAATATCAATAAATTTCCTTAATAATTTTAAATTATTTTTAATTATCTGTATTTTTTGTAATTAATTTATAAAAAGTAATTATTTAAAATACCAAAATTTAATATTTGCTTGTCATTACTATGTAAAAAGCTTCCTTTACACTTAAATATCTCCTGAATAATATAAAGTTGTTTTAATTTTGTAATTGTTTTCTATCATATGTATATGTATAATAGAATGTACTATATGTATAATAGACTACTTAATTATAACAGTATAGAGTAATATACATTAATCTTATATCAATTTATGTTACATTAAAGCTTAATTTCCAGAAAATTTAGATAACAAGATAAAAATATTAATCCAAATAAATCCAAATTGATTATGCATTATAAATACATAAATAAATTAAAATTTTTTCCATTATTTATCTGCTAATTTTCAAGATTGCAATAATTTATGTAGTTGGTGGAAGAGAAAGGGAGAGAGAGGGGAAGAGAGGGAGAGAAAGGGGGGGGAGAGGGAGAGAGAGAGCAATCGATAAGTCCCTAAACGTGTATGCTGCTGTGTTATATAATTTGGGTATGCTGTACCCAGCATAATGCAGGTGGAATACGTTATAGCATCTGGTTGAGTGAGCTGGAGCACTACGAGGACCATGTACGCGACGAACAACGATCCAACGTATCCGCGTAGTGTGTAGCCGTGCATGTTGTTAAGTTCTGGCAGTATAGAGTACACCACAAACGTTGCCAGTAGAAACGGCAAGGACACTATAAGGCCTATGGGTGTACCATTTAGTTGATTTACATCAGGTATTGTCTCGTTTTCGAAGCAGACGGTCACCTCGAACTTGTCTCCTCCTTGCACAACGGCAAGGCAATAGGATGTCGATTGAACGAATTCGTCGTGATGCGGTTTGTACAGAGAGCCATTGATGAGAAACATGTACTCATCGTCCGGATATTCGTCGGGATCAAGCAAAAAACGTTCAGTCTCCTTGCATGGATCGTGAACGATCAGTTGAAATATTTCGTCCAATTTTTTACCCTCGCTTTGTAGCAAATTACTTGTTGCGTAACTATATACATCTGGAAAAGGATAATTATCCTTTCCAGAGATACATTTCTCCCTAATCAAACGATCGCCGAGGGGGCAACAGAGTTGAATGCAGGTGATATTATCGCACGTTTCATATGGAAAACTATTGTCTTTAGTGTCATTTCTATTGAATTTTTCATGGAATTCATATGATGTCGAGTTGTTTTTTCTTTCGGTTTGTGTCAAGTTTCCATGAGGTTCATACGAGAAGTTGTTTTTGTCTTCGATTTTCGCAAAGTTTCTATAAATTGACATGATGGAGTTGTTCTTGTTGTCGATTTTATTGTTAGTAGAATTTACGCGAAACTCTATCAACATTTGATTGTTTTCCTTCTGATCCTTTATAGAATGCATACGAAATTTATATCGCGTTGAATTATCATCTTTGCGGTAGTTAGTTGGATTAATATGGAATTTATATTGCGTATCATCATTATTCTTAGTGGAATTTTCGCGCAAATTATGTTGCAACAACTCTACCTTATCTTCATGATTCCTTGTAAAGTTTGTATTATAAAATTCGTATTGCAGCATCAAATTATCATTTTGTTCATCGCTTGTAGAATTTTGTTGAAGTTGTAAGGATGAAACGATGAGCAAAATCATGCAACACCAAAATGCGAAACTTCGTTTATACATTGTCCACTTGTTGATGCATCAAATTTATTAATCCTTGACTTGGTTGGTTTTTCTTTACAACTTTGTTAGGTGTCCAGCAACCGCAACGATATCGCAGACTACGGAAACGAGAATACGCGTGATATAATCAGTCTGTAATGCTTTGACTGCAGCAGAGACACTTTTATCTCAGGAAAGACTTTTTGACTTTGACAAACGCGCAAGTGCACGTTAGAGAGACACATAGCTAAGAAGCCATCTCGATAAGAGATAGATCCTCGATCGGCCGGGAATGATGAGAGAACGACAAAAGAAGATGTTAAAATCCTTTTCTCTCATAGTTTCTCATAGAGTTTCATAGTTTAATTTGCAGGATATTGATTTATATAATGAAAATAATACAATGTAAGTGCTTGTTTCAATTTGTTTTCACAAATCGTCTTATAAACCGAGATAAGTCATTGGGTTGAGTTCTATATAAAATGTTTTTTATATTTTCTACTTTCAATATTTTTAAAAAATTCTGAGAGAAGAGTAAAATAATTAAATATAAGTGAACCAATCGAGTTTATCGTCATACAGTTTCAATTATCATTATTATTATTATATATATATATATATATATATATATATATATATATATATATATAGGCATAGGTGTATTATATATAGGTTTCAAATTTTATATAAATACTTGAAAAATCATATTAAATTAATCCATATATTTATTTTCTATATTAGTTGAATAAAACAAGCAAATAGTTAATTAAATGCAAATATACAAAGCAGTATAATAAAAAGAAGCAAACTAAGAAAAAGTAATACTTCAATGACGTATTTTCTAATCCTGTAATAAATTATATAATCCAAGCATTTATTTTTTGAAAGTCATTGTTCAAGTATGTGTATACCTATTATATGATATTACGAAATACTAGAAAAATTGTGATTGACATACATCGTAAAATATAAATAAATTGGTGTGAATAGTGCTTTAATTAACATATAATAACTTTTTTAAAAGTCAACATTTATATATTTTCAGAAAAGTAGAGAGATGTGCTTGTGAGAACTGGTTTAGAAAGTTGTCGCGCGCTCATATTAAATCTTTCTTCAATCTGCAAGATTTCTATGAAGAAAACTACGTTTCATTCGGTAATACTATTTCTAGGATACTCTATGTATAATATAAAATAATTTAAGAGACAAGAAAAGCCAACATTAACATTCAAGAATTGGTAGCGATGTTTAATGCGGAGATTTTCGTCGTGCAGTAGTGATCTCATCTCAAAAAACATGATTCTTTTTGCGTTAACATAGCAACACAAATTAACAAGAGAAATCACATCATTCTGTAGATATACCGAGTGTAATGCAGACGCCGGTTAGGATTTGCTCCTGTGGTGTCAGTTGTAATATTCCCACTACACTGTACGCCATCGCCAAACAACCGACATATCCACGTAATGTTAGGCCATGCAAGTTTTTCAGGTCAGGTAGTAACCAGTAGACGACGTATGTGGCAGCTAGAAACGGTACGGATACAAGCATTCCGAAAGAATACACAACCCCACCATCGTCATCCTCAATTGAATACGTTTCTTCACAGAAAAATACCAAGTACTCCTGATACTCATAGCTTTTCACCCGTGCTAAGCAGTATTGATGGTACTCGAGGATATGCTCCTCCTCAGCCAGAGGTCGTAATATAGAGCCATTCGACATGAGATACCATTTCTCGTCTAGATAAACATGTGGGTTCAAAGGATACCGGTTCCTGCCGACGCATGGATTCCATATCACAAAATTAAAGTGCTGAACGCTCGCAGTGATATTTGCCAATACAAGATTAGTCTCGTAAACCGCCGGCAGCTGGACCACTTCCGTTTCGTTCGTCACGGCCTGTACGCAGTCGTCTCCGGCGAGGAAAGTGTTAACGCGACAACATAGCGATACACGAGGCTTTCCGGAGCCGTCATCAGACGTCATCTAGGAAAAAGAGTCCAAGGAAATGAAGACAAATAAAATAATCCATAGCTATGTAATAGTGCAGAAAAAATTAAATATTAATTTTTAGATTTCTGTTGCTAAAGTATTACTGAATATATGTAATGTGTTATGAATAATAAAATCAACTGTTAGAAACTGATTGTTATATCTATATATGTCGTGGAACAATTTTATTTTTAGTTCAGCACTACTATATAAAATTTTATTTCTCATATTCTTCTAAAATAGCTATCTATATTCGAAATCCAACATTTTTATTGCATATTATACTTATACAATTAGGGAAAAAATTGATTCCAAATTATATTATAAATTAAATTGATTGCAAGTAAACAAATTGTATATGAGATAAAGTTCGAAGTATGCAGACCTATTTTGTAACATTTAATACATGTGTTATAACTGTAACGCATTTTTTTTTTTTACATAAGTTTACGAGTCCTGTAACTCATGTGTTTAGAGTTACAGAATAGAGATCTACTAGAATTTATTAGTTATATATAATATCATTTTTTATATTATTTCCTTATACAATTTAAATATTATATGTACATCTAGATTATATAATTAAGATTTTTTTCAATCAAAAATTTCAAAAATAAATCTTTCTGAAAAACTTAATTAATTATGACATAAATAGTTAGAAACTGATTGTAACTGTCTCTGGTTATTTTATGAAGTTACTATTCCAGAAATAATTACACAATTGAACAAGAAAAACACTCAACAAGACAAAAAATAATCATTTTTGTAGATTTCACTAAATATTAATTCGACTCTTCTAAAATTTTCTGATACATTAATTTTAAAAAATTTTAAATTAAAGTTTTAAAAATAATTTTTTTAAATTAACTTATGCTTATTGATATAAGATATACTAGAAAAGTTTCTATTTCAAATTAATTAAATTTTATTAGAACTTTTATTTTAAAAAAGTGTAAAAATTTTGTTGTAAAAATTAATAAGATTTTTGTAGTTAAATATTATTGGATTTATTACAATTATTTGAAGATTATATTAAATCATTAAGGGCAAATGATATACTCAATTATTTTTTAACGTATATTATATTATAAGTATACCAAAATTTTTGGGAGATTTCTAATTACAAATTTGATGTCAAAATTAATAAATTCAAAATGATGTGATAAATTTTTTAATCTTAATAAATGCTATATTTTGAGTCTATTATTGCAAATTCGTTATTTTTTATATTAAATTCGCATTCAAGAAACACAAATATCTTATGTGCGTGTAATCTCAATTAAAAAATATTCAGTTATACATTATGTTGCCTTATGTAATCTTTAATAATTTATTAACTTAACTATTTTTAACAATATAATAAATCTAAATTTATATATATAATCATGAAAATATTATTAATTTCAATTTTCACAATCGATTTTTTTTTTGATAAATTGTAATAATATTTGTAAAAAGCACGTCACATATACGTTATCATAACTGTAATAAAGTTGTACTGTAGTAAATTAGTTAAATTAATTCTTTTTTTTATAAATATAACTTTAAATCTCTCATTTTAATTTAATTTTAAATTTCTCAAAATTGTGCCGATATGAAAAAGCATTTTAAAGATCAGATTTGTGACATAATGTCAAAAAATTATAAAAATAATTATTTTTATTCTTGTGTGTTCAAAAGTTATTTTTTATTATATTATATCAGTCATTGCTCTTGCAAATTATGTATAAGCATTAATAAAATTATTATAGTAGACACTTATGCGTTAACAAAGCGACGCGAATTGGCTTCATTGATAAATTCTAAATATCCAATACAAAGAATGTGATCAAACTGAAATTATCTCTACCTCTGAATAAACATGAGGGATGATAAAATTTTTTTCCCATGATCTCTCTGGCTCTTCCTCTGTCTGATCGTTTTCAAGAGTGGCCGCGTTCAAGATCACGAGACAAAGAAGGAACAAGGCCATTCTCAGATGCCGTTCCATTCTATACTAATTAGTGAAACTGCTCTCAAATGGCAACTTGAAATAATTATCATCATCGCCTCTCACAGCGTTATCGCCCTGCGGAAGCTTACTCACGAAAGTGCCGCAAGAAATGGTGAAAAAGAGAAGGAGAGGCAGAAAATGTAATGTATCTCTCTCGAGAATACGTGCACGCTCCAACACTTCTCTCTTATGATCCATATAATATAAATAAAATGTATATAGGTAATCTTATATTACTTAGAGTAAATTTATCACGTTCCGTTGTCATTTATATATGAAGTACTAAACTAAGCCAAAATAATAAAAGTGATAAAAAAGCAAACTTAATTAGTACATATTTTTTGAAAGAGAGCATGAATATAACAGCATTTTTAGGCATCTCATAAAATAGTTATTTATAAAATAAAAATTTTAAAAAATCTCCAATATATAGAAAAATGTAAAGCACATGGAATGACAAATAATCATATATAATCGTAGATAAGACGCTGTTTTAAATATTATTCATATCAATGTTAATAATTTATACATAAAATTTTAAGTAATTACTTACAATTAATAATTAAAAAAAACTAATGTAAACTCGTAATGTAATCATATTTTCTATGAAATGTTAATTATTTAAAGTTAAACATACGTGTAAATAGATAAAAATCATGTAATTAGAACGTAAATATAAAAATCATGCCATTAAACGTATCTACGTACAATATTTACATGTACACATATATAATGCTTGACAAAAGTCTGAACACACTCTGTGTTTTAAAAAATTGGAATATTTTTCCAACCGCTGCAACTCAGCAAAAAATTATTGGAGACAAAAATTTAAAAAAGCATTTTAAAGCTTCAACTTTAACGTGTTATTGGTAGTATTAAAAAATTTTTTCTTCTGAGTTCTATGTTTTAAAAAAGGACTACTATTTTTTCTTAAAATTATATATTTTTTGACAGTGTGCAACTCGATAAAAAATTTTTCTTAAAAAACTTAAATCAAGGTTCATAAACTAAAACATTTTATTTGCAAAAAGGTTTTTTTTATTTTTACTACAATTTTTTTTACTGAGTTACACTATTTTGAAACTTAATTTTTATTTTTTAAGAATGAGAAAGTAAAACAATTTTTAGAAATTATTAATACTATTAATACTACTAATGTAATATTAATAGGATTAAACATTTTAAAACTTCAAGTTTTTAACTTTTAAATTTTTTGTCTGCAATGATTTTTCGCAGAGTACTGACAACATTTATAAGAAATATAGTTTAGTTTCAAAATTCTGTGACTCGGTAAAAAAAATTATAGAATTACATAGGTATTTTATAGATATACAGCTAATTAAATATAATAATAAAAAAAACGTTTTGTAGGTAAAATATAATTTATAGAACTTAACTTAAATATTTTCGAGAAAAAGTTATTTTATTGAGCTGCAACGTACGTAATTTTAAGAAAAAAAATGTATCCTTTTTCTGAACTGAACTAAGAAGATAAAAAAATGTTTTAAATCGATAACACGTTAAAGTAGAAACTTTTTATATTTTAAAATGTTTTTCTAATTTTTTATCTATGATGATTTTTCGCCGAATATCAACATTATTTCTAAAAAATATAATTTAATTTCAAAGTTGTGTAATTCAATAAAAAACTATATAAGAAAATGTTAAGAAAAGCGTTTTAAAGTTAAAGTATTGTAATTTATGGGACTTGAGTTGATTTTTTGGAGAAATTATTTGTTTTCATTATTATTAAATTATTATTTATTTAAGCTGGAAGATATAAAAAGATATGTAATTTTAAAGAAAAAACAGTGTTTTTTTGTAACGCACAGAACTAAAAAGATATAAAAAAATGTTAAAAACTACCAATAATGGGTTAAAGTTGAAACTTCGTGTTTCAAAATGCTTTTTTAATTTTTTTTCTACGATGATTTTTCAATGCGTAGCGATTTGAAAATAGCCAATTTTGTTTAAACACAGGATGTTTTTGTAAACTCAGACTTTTGTTAAGCACATATATTTACATACATTCTAATATAGTAATGAGATTGTAATATGTAATATTTGTTTGGTTAAATACATAACAAAATATATATATATATATACATTAAAATTAATATGTATAATATAGGCACTTAATTATCCGGTCTTAATTGGTTTGTAGAATAAGCAAATCTATTTGTATATAAGAGATGTCTTTACCTATTACACAATATTATAAGCAAAAAAATATTCTACTATTATATATATCAAATTTTCTACTCCGCTAACTTTTAAATTAATGATCTAATTGAACTGATTATTTGGAAAAAGGAGCGTACATCAAAATATATAAAAGAACAAGATTTATGGCAATATCATCAAATTATTAACACATACGAAATAATATTATGCATTTATCGGGGCAGAAAGAAATAAACACAAAAGAAAGTAAATAAGTTATATATATTACGCGGCTTTCTTTCTTTTTTTTCCAGTAAATCATTGGAATACAAAAAAATCGATCCAAATAAAAAATAGCACTGTTATCGCTGGCGATTAAGGTCAACTTTTAGCTATCTCACTGGACTTGATAAAACTGGCACTGTACTCGATTTCACTATAACTTCTCTTCTAGAACTGAGAAAACAAGAGCGCGCGAGAAACGCATATACTCACGCGAGCAATGAGACGATACTACTAAACGATGAGTTGTCCACAGCTTTGAAGAAGCGATCTACCTGCTACGAGACGTCATATACAGGGTGGTCGGAAAAAAATTTCACTTTTCAATCGAAGAGCTTTATTAATTCTTTCAACAGCAACGTAAATTTAAACACTTATTTTTGAGAAAACTGCGGAAACTGAGAATAGTTTATAAAGCATTTAGAGACAAACAACGAACCTTTTTTTTACACTAAATATATACATATACATACATACATACATACATACATACATACATACATACATACATACATACATACATACATACATACATACATACATACATACATACATACATACATACATACATATATATATATATATATAAAGATTTATATATATATATTGTATATATAATGTGTGTATATATATATATACACAAAGATGGAAAGTAACGCGTTATTTGTAACGTCCTTACAGTTACTTTTTTTTGGTAACTGTAACGGTAACGGCGTTACAAATTTTGTTTGTAACGGAAAAAGTAACTTTGTTACATTTTTCGATAACGAGTAACGAAATTAACAGTTATTTTTATCGTTACTTTCCAGACAACACATGTCTTTAAAAGATGCTTAAAAGACAAACTTAAAGACCTCTTATTGTCTTTTAAATACCTATCTTCAAAATGTCTTTTGGCCTTTCTATGCTGTCTGGGATTTTTTTCGAATATAATTTTTAAATAAAGAAATATAGATATTTTTCGTTTCATGCGCTCATTTTATATAGTACATGTAAGTAACATATGCTATAGATATGTATATCTACACATATGCGTGAAATGGAACTTAAGGATTGATAAAAGCATTGAAATGCAATAGGTATCACGTAGAAACTACTGGAATCTCTTTCTAGTACTTTTCTACTTTGTAAAAAAACATTTAAGTAGACAGATAATTCAATGATTAGTCAAGAATTCGATATTATGTAAATTATCGTATCGTGTAATAGAATTTTAAAATAAAAAAAGAATTAAAAAGACGTGAAGAAAGCGATTTTGACCATATTTCAATCTATTGAAACTAGCAATAAGAAAATTACTTTATTTACATTTATAGCATCTAAAAGTGTTTAAGAAAGCTTGTTTATACTTTCTTTCAAAAATTTCTCTTATTTAAAATAACTTAATTATCATTATTTAAAATAACTCGTACCGTTACTGGTTACTAATTTAAAAAAATAACTCGTTACCGTTACTAGTCATACTGATAATTATTTAAAATAAATGATCATTATCAAAATTATTACATACTTTACATCAATAACGATATCACTATCAAAATTTTATCATTTTGATTACTTTCATGTACAATAATGTTTAAAAATTTTTAGTGTTTAGTGTAAATTTTTAATTTAATTTGATCTTGTATTAAAAAAATTTTTTTGTAAAGTTTGTATTGTACACAAAAAAAAGTAACATAAATTGTAACGATTCGTTACTTCTTGAGTAACAGTAACGGTAACGAGTTATTTTTTAAAATTAGTAACCAGTAACGGTACGAGTTACTTTTTGGAAAAAAGAATGCTAACGATAACGGTAACGAGTTACTTTTATAAAGTAACTTTTCCAACTCTGATATATATGTTGAAAAGCAATAAATTTTGACAGTACGGATGCAAAATAAATCATGTTTCCACAACAAATGTTATACATTTCTGGAATTCACAAGAAATATACATATGTGATAAAAAATATTGAAATTACATTTGAATATATGTATGTCACTTCAGCGTTATTCATGAATGTTATCTCACCCTGCAGATGATATCGATGCAAAAGTAAAACAACGATATCTCTATTATAAAAACCGGTTTGTACTCGTCACATATATCTTATATAAAATAAAAGAAAGGAAACATTAATATTTGCTTTATAAGAAATTGAAGATAGCAATGGCTCCAGTGATGCCGACATAAGTACTCGGTGACCTTCTTAGTTCATATTTTATCCAAATTTTTCTTGTAGGAAAAAGGATTTCCCGAATCATATTGGATTTCTCAAAATAATTCTAAATATATACATTAATTATAAGTATTAAATTGTATTAGAAAATGTAACATGTGGTTATGTTATCGCTAATCGCAGAGATATGAGAACCATGCGTTCAAAAAACGTATACATACATTCATATGTAGATGATTCATACAATGTACTTATTTCTATATTAGTAGAATAGATAGTGATAGCACTAATATTACATGTAATATACGTGTATAAACATACATGTACACACATATATATGCACGTGCACATACACAAAATTAGGCACTGATATATAACATAATAATAATTTAATTTATAAAAACTTATTCTAAAAAAAAGATAAATCTAAAATTTGAAGCCTCTGTAAAAGAATATTATAAAATTGAGGTTGATACAATTTTCTTTAGCGGAGTTATGGCGTTTTAAAGTTACCCATGCATTTTTGGTTAATTACCGCCAGCATTAGCATTACCCGTTGCGCACCACGAGGAGGTTGCTGGTCGGATTTTGCGCATCATGCGTGCGTGCGTGCGTGCGTGCGTGTGTGTGTGTGTGTGTGTGTATGTGTGTTTGAGCGAGAAAGGCGCGAAGTCTGACCAGCAACCTCCTCGTGGTGCGCATCGGGTAATACTAATGCTGGCGGTAATTGACTAAAAATGCATGGATAACTTTAAAACGCCATAACTCCGCTAAAAAATCGTATCAACCTCAGTTTTTTTTTTAATTTGCAAAGGAAAGTCTAAATTTTACGATGGTTGTCATGATATTGGCGGAAAAAATTTATTCCATCTCGTGGAGTGCGTCAAACTATGCAATTTTTTGGAAACGAAACACGTCCTCACTTTTGAAAAGGCGGCGGAAAGGGGAAAGGAGAAATTTAAAATCTAGCAAATGCTTTTCAAAGTAGAGACTTTAAGCTTTAAAATTAAAAAAAATTTTTAATACTCGACCATTTTTGACGGAGTTATGTTTATTTGAAATCATGCAAAATTTTGCATAAATTTACATATACGATCATTTTGATCGCCATGTATTAATAATACAAAGGAAAATTCCTTTGTATTATTATAATATTGAGAGCCCTTACTTTACTAATTGATATATTAATACATCTAATTATTATATACATATATATATATATATATATATATATATATATTGCATATGTTATATATTTTGAATATGAAAAAGATTTAAAAATATAAATTTTATGTTGAATTTATATGTGTGTTATATATTTTACTGTGTATTACACATACACACATATATTGCAATTTGTTACTTTTTAAAGAACAATACTCTTTAAAATCGATAACAAATTACTTTTCAAAAAAAAAGAACGATAACATTAACAAATTACTTTTATATTAAATAACTCAACGCTGTTTCTATTTTATTTATACGTATACATTTATTTATTACACGTATAAATTTATTTGCATTTTTTGTGCAAATACTGATATTTTGTGTATAGATAATATTTTTTAAAATTAATATTTTATTTTTTATGCATGATGATAATATTCTTAAATTTACCAAGAAAAAAATCATCATATACAAAAAATAAAATTATGCAAAATAACATGTTAATTTGATTTTTTAAAATAAGGAAATAAATAGAGGGGTAAAGGAGGAAGAAAGACAATGTTCTTTTAAATGTAAATAAAACAAAATTAAAAAGAAATATAAAAGTGCGAAAAGTTTAATGAGAATAAATAATAAAAGTACAAAAAATTAATAGACCACCGATAAATATAAATTATAATAAAACGTAAACGTTTTAGTCAACGGTCAAACTTTCTTCAGTAAAAAAAAGAGAACATTTTTTAAAAGACGGAATGGTAGCGATCAATGATATTAATTATGAACGATAATTGACAATATAATAATCAAACACGGATGTACAACATAATAGATATGATCAAACACGAAATTTGTTTATATTTGATTTAAAAAGTGATGTGTATATATTAACTCGGAATGAAACTTATTATTGTAAATATTTTTTGTACGTTACAAAAAGTGATCATTAATCTCTTCTGCATTGTGGATATTTTAAAGCAATATTATCGTGAAATAATTATTTATAAATGTTTCTTGATCTGCATCGTTAAGGTCTCAATCTTCATACACTTCAAGTTCTATTATAATGTAAAACATATTTTTAATCTTAATTCACAAAATTGAATAAATTAAAAAACAACAAAATATCTAAGGAGAAAAAAGTAAGCAAAATTCAATCATGATCAAGCGAATATAAAAATATCAACTTAAATTGTAAAATTAGACCAGCTACAAGATGACTGCTTACCTGTAAGTATGCATAATGCGCGTATAGGAGACATGTAAATGTAGTTAACCAAAAGCAGGAAAACGTAGGCAGTGATTAAGCAGATGACGTAGCACATGAGTGTTTTGCCATAGAGGTTCTTCAACTCGGGGATAATCGCATAAACCAGAAAAGTAGCGACGAGAAATGGAATAGACACTACGATGCCAACATGATGAGCCGTATATTCTTCTTCATTCAACGACGTGATTTGTCCCGGCGTTAGACAAACCAAAATACCGATTCGATCGAAAGTCATCTGCCAATCAATACAATAATCCCAGAACGGAAATATCTTTCCCTCGGCATCTACGAGGCTGCCGTTCGTTTGAAGAATGACTTTATCTTCTTGATATTCATCTGGATTAAGAGCGTAAGTGAAGGTAGGACAAATAAAGTTCTCCACCAGAAGAAAATGATCTTTCAATTTGCCAACATGTTGGACTTCTTCGGCCATTTGGTCTCTTGACAAACGCAGATCCGGCGTTTTCACTTCTACTCTAGCTGGCATGGTATCGTTATGGAATATTTTCTGACACACTGGTTGCTTCGTAAGATCCTTGCGGAGGACCTCGTCGCCGCGACAGCACTTCCTGATACAGTCACGCAACTTGCAGACACAACCGTACGTGACATTGCCGTCGGTCCAACGTAGATGAGCCGGGTAGATGATACCGTCGTGGAGAAGACTGTTGTTCTTTTCAAACGTTTGCGACGCTGTTGCGATACCGCTACCGCTGTTTTCCATGCTGAGAACTATGCTGAGCGATGGTGAGCATCGCGGATCATTTCTTAGTACTGGCAGCAGTCCATCATTGGCGATGTCACCGCTGTTACCGGCCGTAAACAGACCGCATACGGCGAGAAAGACCGCTGAATTAAAATTCGCGAAGCGGCTGCACATCACGACAAGGGAGCCGAAGATCGTAAACTATCAGCCACGATCCATGCAGCGATTATTCGTGGCTGCTCCACTCCTCATGCCTAGCGCCCAACACCTCTTCTGCGTCGGCGGATGCGCGTTGTAGCGCGGCGCTGCGCCGGCTGATGCCCTCGTGCTCGCACGCCGATGAAATTTCATCACTTGGGAGAATGTTAAAAAAAATGACGTTTTATTTCGACACGGCAATAAGTAGAGAATCTTAGATTTCAAATTCTGATTGATTACATTCCTTTTATTTTAAGTCCTCAATAAATTTGCATTTGATTTTGATTAATTATATTATATTAATTAACAATTTAAAAAAAGAAACAATAATGTGAGTAAACTGCTTGACAAAATGTAATTAAATTATAGAAAAAGTTTTATTTTATACATTTCGGCTTCTCCTTCCTTCTTCAGCTGGAAAATAATTTTAATATGAACCTCATTTTTAAATCTTTCTTATGGAGGTACGAAGATTAAAAGTCTTTTCTATTCTAAAAGTTTGTTCTTTATAGCTGTACAAGAACGAAATAAAATGAAATAGAAATGTATTTAGAAGTGGAAGGAAAGTAATTCTTTTCTTTTTTTTTTTTTGCACAAAATTTCTACACATTTTAAAACGAGAAGGATTATGTCTTATATTGTGCTACAAAAGTGGAAAAATAAAAGGTGTAAGAAATTTAGCTATAAAGAAAATAAACTTTTTATCTCAATAAAATTGTCGCAAAATATATAAAGTACAAAAGCGCTTGCATTTTACACTGAAACAAAAATTGGAACTTCGAAAAAAAAGAAAGTATGTATTTACAAATACTATTAAATCACTTATTAAAAGAAAGACGCTAATAAACATAATAAATGTATATAATACAATTATAATTTTTTTTATAAAAAGTTATGACGATATAAGTATTTATTGTTAAATTACTGCATAAATACATATTGATATATCTGTGAATATTTGATGTTTTCAACTAATGTATAAAATATAAATCATCAAATGTATAGAATATGAACCATCACTACCTTTAATAAAACCAAAGATATATTTTATAGAAAAATATTTCAAATGAAAATTATTTGATTTCGCAAAATACATTTTGTAAGCAACACAGTCTTATTCCAACTTTAAAACATTTAAGAGATCATATACATAGGGTGTCTTGGTAAATGTGGGCAATTTCTCGTGGGCATGTAGAGCAGGTAAAAATAACTCCATAAGTTTCTCTAAAATTTTTTTCTAAAATGAATTTCTACCGAGATATTTGTCTCTAAAGTTTAAAGAAAATCATTTTTCTTAAATAACTTTTGTATTACTTTGTAGATCTTAATAATCTATAAGACCTTTTTTTATTATTAAGTAAAAATCTTTAAAATAGTGTGATAGATTCTTTTATATCATCTCGGAGAGTCAGAATTGGAGATCACCTGTAAATCTTTTAACTTACAAAACTTTAAAGCCGATGGGTTTTTTATTTTTAAATAATGTTTTTAGATTCTTCATATCTTTCTCTAAGATAAAGGTTTCTTATTTCATTTCGTTAAAATTAACTGTTTTCAAGAAAAACGCATTTGATCGATAAAAAGTAAACCTTTAGTCGTAATAACTGAATAATGATTTTCAAAATAATACAAAATGACGTTTCTCACACACGCACGCACGCACATCGCATGTAGGTCGGTATTCATAGTCTGTTCTTATATATGTATAAGATCATCTTAAGACATGTTTGTTGACTTAAGACTACGTTCAGCCAATCACATGACCGAATAGAATTTTAAGACTTTACTTAAGACGAGCTTGAATATAAGAATGGACTATGAATACCGGCCGTAGTCGCAGCGTAATCACTCATCGGACGATAACTTGCGCCGCCCCTGTCTATCACCCGTACTCGTCCCGTAATTCGCTAACTTTTTCATCTTATAATTTAAAAACTAAATACAGGGTCTTCCATTAAGAGGTTTCATTTTAAATTTCGCGACATTTTTTATCTGTTAGAGATAGAGCTATTATTACCTAACAGTTGTCAAGTAAAAACTGTGGGATTAATAATAATGAATCGATATTCGCTTGAGCAACGCATAGAAATAGTGAAAACTCACTATAAACATGGTGAAAATTTTAAACGGTTGACTCTGATTTTTTCAAAAAAATTATTTTGAGCAATGAGGCCCATTTCCATCTCTATGGCTACGTGAATAAGCAAAATTGCTATATCTGCGGGACTGAAAATCCAAGAGTAATTGGCGAACAACCTCTCCATTCACAATAAGTGACAGTTTAGTGTGGATTTTGGGCTTGCGGTGTCATCGGGCCGTATTTTTTCGAAAATGAAGCCAATGTTCCTGTTACAGTCAATGGAATGCGCTACCGAAAGATGCTGACTTTTTTGACCTGAAATTGAAGAACTTGACCTGGACGATGTTTATTATCAGCAGGATAGGGCTACGTGCCACACAAACCGATCGCGTTATTACGTGAAAAGTTTCCTGGACGTGTCATTTCGCGTAACAGAGATTTCAATTGGCCACCCAGATCATGTGATTTGACACCGCTGGATTTCTTACTTTGAGATTATGTGAAGGATAAGATTTACACTAATGCTTCCCAAACGATTCAAGCGCTCAAAGATAATATTCGAACTGTTATCGGCGAAATTGAACCGCAATTATGTGAAAATGATGAAAAATTTTCTCGAAAGAATGACCATTTGCAAGAAAAGTCGAGGCGGTCATTTGGCTGATATTGTGTTTCACATTTAATCGTACAGTCTGTACTTTGGATTAGAATAAAAATATTACAATGTTTTCAAAATCAAATTTGTTTTTTTATTAATTTAAAATGAAAGCTCTTAATGGAAGACTCTGTACTTCAAATATAAAGGTCCTAATATTTACAAATAAACCAATAGGAAATTGGAGAATAAGAGCCAGAGCGGATATTATTGCGTAGATTTCACAGAAAATAATTTATTCTGCGAAATTAATGAGTGCACAGGGCACATATTTTTCTTGGTGTATTTACCAAGATATTTATTCTCATTTTTGAAAATTTTAGAAACCCCTCCTTCGCAGAATAAATTATTTTCTGCGAAATCGACGCAATAATATCCGCGTTGGTTCTTATTTGCCAATTTTCTATTTGTTTGTTTTTAAAAACTAAGGTCCAGGCAAAATTTTGGTAAAGGAAAAACCGTCATAGAATTGAGTCAGAAATACGACATTTCAAGGACAAAAGGTTATTTCGAATCACTCTGTATACAAGGCGGCCCACGTAAAGTGTTACAAGCTAATAACTCCAAAAATATTTGTCGGATCGAAAAATTGTTCATGACAAAGTTTCATGTATTCAAAAGGTCTTTCCAACTACATAAACACAAAGTCGCCTCTGCTTTTAAAAGGGACGGAAGCTAATTTTATAATTTCAAATGATACCCCTTACATATTTGGATTCTACAGGAAAACACAAGCAAATTTCATCTATAACATTTTTTTCAAAAATGCTTCTATCATAAGTTATAAACGTTTAAACTTTTAAATAGAGGGTATTCGAATTAATGATAAATAAATTAAATGAAAGACTTCATAGTTTTTTCTTATTTATTAAATGTTCGACTGTTATTCATTCTCATCTATACATTTATTAATTCTTTCTACAAAATTTTGTTTAATTCTAAACATGTCTGGGGTTACGTTAGCGTAAATATTACGTATTCTGTGTTTAAGTCTTTTATCGTTGTAAGTGATTGAGAGACATAACTTTTTCTTTGATATATCTCCACACAAAATAGTCCAAAGGTTTAAAAGGGATAACACCACTCTAAAACCCCCAAAAAAAGCCAATTTTCGATGATGTTTTTTAGAAATATAATAAAAGTAAATAAAAATCTGTTTAATTCCATTTATTTTCTATATATTAAAGTACAACAAAAATTTTTTTATTAATTTTTCCTTAACAAAATGGTGGCGCCAGAGCTATGGATCCAAAATGCTTCCTTGCAGAAGTCGCCCCACGGGCGGAAACAAAGCTCCCTTAACCTTTGAGCTGAAACAAAAAACCAAAGATTTTTGAAAAATATATAAGATTTGCTATAGAAGTACGGAAATTGCAAAATATCATTTTTGTAAGAATGGTGGGTGTTGGAAAAAAAAGTTTCATTTTTCGCTAAAAAATTTCGTATAAAATTGTTTATAAAAAAAGTTCTTTTCAACTTATGGCAAAATCCGTACGTACTTCTAAAGAAAATGTTATTGTAAAGTTTCACTCAAAATTTCAAGTCAATCGGATAAAAATTGTTTGAGCTCTGTTTCTATTCAGTTTGAAAAAAGCGGTTTCGAGAAAAACGCGTTTAAAGTTTCAGTTAACATTCATAGATGAAAAATTTTGATATACCTTCATTCTGCTATGCTTAAAGCGTACATTTGGCCTTCTAAATTAGCATTCTCCTCCTCTGCTACTTTTCTAGCCGCTTTTAAAGTCTGTCGAGCCTCTCTTGCGGCCTCAGTCAGCGTTCGCTCGGAAAACTTGATACGACGCGCGTCGGCTTCCATGCAGTAGTTATAGCAGTTCGGCCCAATTACAATGCCTAATACTTGCCTAATATGCATTACACTTATTAGCCTGTCATTGAAGTCACATACAGCAATCTCTGCTGCTATATCAACAATGATTTTACTGCTGGATAACGTTTTTGGAACTATCGTCCGGACCTTGGAGTTGAAAGACTCGTTGTTATTTTGAGTAAAGCCGCCGAGGTAACTCAGCCTCGAAGATAACTAGTCCTCAAAAGATACAAGCAGGTACAACCAAAATGCTTTGAATGAGCGCGATACGTTGAGTCATCAAAGGCGCTCGAAGCGCGCCGGCAGGAGCCGCAGGCGGATTACGAAAAAAGGATAATAGAGATTTTTCCGAGCTCTGAAACCAAATGTACCTTATTTCTAAGATCTTAAAGCATCGTTTAAACAAAAAAAATCGATTTTTTGAAAATTCTAGAGTGTTGTTACCCTTTAAGATCAGGTGAACAAGAGGACCATTGAAAAGGACCTCCCCGACCTATCCATTTATTACCAAATATTTGATTTAAAAGAGTACGCGCATATACACTGGGCAACAAAATTATTGCAACAAAAATTTATATCAAAATTTTACATAACTTCAGATAATCAAAACTCTACGAAAAATTGTTGTATTTAAAAACTTTTTTTTTATTATGTAGGTTAAAGCCTCTACTTTAAAAAGCATTTGTCAGATTTTGAATTGTTCTTTCCTCCCTCCTTCTTCTCAAAAGTAAGGACGTGTTTTGTTTCGGAAAATTTGCACAGTTTGACGCACTCCACGAAGTGGAATAAATTTTTTTCACAAGTATTATGATAATTATTATAAAATTTGGACTTTTCCTTGCAAATTAAAAAAAATTGAGATCGATACGATTTATTAAAGGACGTATTAAAGTGACGTATACATTAATGTTGCCTGTTACCGCTAACATTAGCATTATCCGATGCGCATCAACTCCATACCCTATTAGCTGCAATTCTACCTTTCCTGCTTAATTCCTTAATGTGATCCTTATATTATCCTTATATTACCTTAGTTCCCTTTTCTATTATATCTATTATAATCTTCATGTAGATCTTGTATGCCGAACACAGAAGTGAAATTCCTATATTCCTATATTTCAAATCTCAAACTTCTTAGTTCCTTTTCTTCTTCTTGCCTATTTTCTCTCTTTTTCTCTTCTAAATATTCCCTGAAACTTTTTTTTTCTCAATATATTCCATCCTTGTACTTTTTCCTCTTCTCCATTTACTATACATCTTCTTAATCTCCCTTTTTTTAATCGTGCAATTTCTGTCTCACCAGTCTTTATATCTAAACTTCCTCTTTTTTATTTCCCATTTTTTTATATATCATTGATTTCGCACCTACATCCTTTAATATTTTTCAAATCTCCTCTACTGAGGCGTCTTCTCTAGAAAGTCTTGCCACCCTATCTCTTCTGTATTCATTCTATACAACTTCCTTACCTCTTCATCCGAGCATATTGTTTTCCTTACCTCTTGATCCATTCCTATCTTTTGCACATCACCGGGAGGGTCCCGTTAGCACACATCCCGATAGCACATAACCATACATATTGACCGAAATTTTCTGTTACTTTTATTAATACATCACCTATCTCCTTCCCATAGACTCAGTTGTATACCATTATAATATTTATTATCTCCTTTTTTTCTTTTATCCTTACATATAATATTCCCTCTATCTCTGTCTCAATAATTTCCATCCTCTCTACCCCAATCCTTTATAACACCTACAATTATCCCCGCTCTGTCCCTACCTTTTTCTTTTAAAGCAGGCATACTACACCACACATGAGTTTCTAATAAACTATATTCTTGATCCTATTCCAACTTTCCTCTTCTACCCATGTTTCACATAATCCTATATGTCATGTTTACTTAAAAAATTCCAAAAATCTAAATCATGCCTCCCTAATCTAGCTATATTCCAAAATAATAATTTCGGCCCTTTGACATACCTACCCCTCTACTTTACAATCACCCCTTCCTGGCTTACACAAAATTCTCCTCCGTCTCATCTACCCTATCCTTTCCAGACAACACATGTTCCTCAAAGATGACTAAAGACGACTTAAAGACGTCTCATTATCTTTTAGATAATTTTAAGATGTCTTTTGGCCTTTCTGTGTATGAGTTTCCATTATTATTATTATCCTGTCTATCCTCTTCATCACTTATCTTCTCATCTACGTATTCACTTATATCCTTTTTCATTTTACCTCAATATTTCCACACCTTCAATTCTTACCTTTCCAATACCTATCTTAATGTCTACTCCTTTGCTTTTTTTTTCTTTTGCCCATTTATTAATCCTTACTTGAGTATTTCTTTCTTTCCATTTTAGATCATTCTAATCTTCTTTCGGTTTTTAATTTTGATACATGTTATTGAAAAAAATGAAAAATATATTATATGATTGGATACAAATATTGAACTATATCCTAAGTGGAAGAAGCGTAGCTATTCTTGGGTCACGTGACCCGTCTAGAAAAAAAGAGCAACATCAGGGTATATACAGATTGTCCGGTCGCGACCGTCTCATAGCTCAAGGGCAGATAGAGCAGATCAAACTGAACATAAAAGTCCTGTACCATTTTGCGATTTGCGCAATAATTATTAAACTATTAATTAAAAACGCTTAGCAAACGATATTACATATATATACAAAGTGTCCGGTAATAATCGCTCCACCTCTCTAAGGCTGATAGAGCAAGTCAAACTGAACATAAAAGTCCTCTACCATTTTGCGATTTTCGCAATAATTATTAAAATATTAATTAAAAACGCTCAACATATGCTGAATGCTATATACGGCGCGTGCTCACACGTTGAACGTTTTTAATTAATATTTTAGTAATTATTGCGCAAATCACAAAATGGTAGAGGAGTTTTATGTTCAGTTTGATTTGCTCTTACAGCCCTAGAGAAGTGGAGCGATTATTACCGGACACTTTATATATATATATATATATATATATATATATATATATATATATATTATATAATATCGTTCTCTGAGCGTTTTTAATTAATAGTTTAATAATTATTACGCAAATCGCAAAATGGTAAAGGACTTTTATGTTCAGTTTGACCTACTCTATCTGCCCTTGAGCTATGGAGCAGTCGCAACCAGACACCCTGTATATAGATCTCTTTTTCTAACATATACAATTTATGTAAAGTTTTATGTTATGTGCATCGTGCGAACGCGAATATAAATAATTTTAACAATAATAAATAATTATAGTAAAAAATTGTAGTATAAAGGTTGCGGAAATGTGTGACAACCAAAAAGTAATATTACATACTATACGTAAGTAAACAAATATATATATGTATATTAAATAAATTATATATATGTATATTAATATTTATATATGTTAAAAATTTTTTAATACGCAATGAAAATTAACAAATTAAAACGTTGTCGATTCAGATTTGAAAAATATTTTTCTTAAAAATATGAATATATATATATAAAAGATTAAATCATGTAATTGTTCATTTAAGACAAATTAATACTAATAATGTAATATATTATTAAATATTTTACAGATTTCCTTTACGAGATAAAAAGAAACTCGCAAAATGGATGTCTATCAAACATTTAGAAAATCTAAATATAATTGTAAACATGGTTATATTTTGAATAAAATATGTTTTATAGTTATGAATTATTTTCTTTCTTGATATTCTATCATATAATTATGATATTAATTATTTGGATTATACATTATTTGATTGTTATTTTAGTTTATTCAAGTTTATTGAAGCGTTTATTTAAGCGTACTCAATGAGCGTACTTTTATTTTCATCACGTATAAGATAAGAAAAAAAGATAGAAAACCTCGATATTATGTCTTTGTTTAGATGGCAATAGCGGCCTGTGCGCATTCCAGTTAAGATATAGTTCAATAGATATAAATGTGCAATTATTTAGCTGCCAAAGCACAGTTAATAAAAAGGATATGTTTACTTAAAAAAAATAAAATTTTTTTTAAGTAAACATATATTTTAAGTAAAAGTAAACAGTATAATTATCCTTGTGATATTACCGTGTCTCTCTTGATTATTTAAAATGATAATGATGATGATTTTGAATATATTTAATTATAGTCGGACCTCTTATCCTACGACATATCTTTCTCTCTCTTTTTAAGATTGTGATTGGTTCTCCTAGTATTACGGTGTTGAATAGAAAGAGATAGAGAGTGGCCGTCTTTGCGTCCTTTCTCTCTCTTTTTTTTCGATTACTTTCATCGATAGATGGCTCGGTCCAAGTCTAAGGCCGATATTCATAGTCCGTTCTTATATATAAGATCATCTTAAGACATGTTTTTAGTTGACTTAAGACTACCTTCAGCCAATCAGATGGCCGAATAGAATCTTAAGACTTTACTTAAGACCAGCTTGAATATAAGAACGGACTATGAATACCGGCCATAGCGCGGAAATCTGTAGCGAAATAAAACGCGTGGAACCAGCGCGACTAATCACAACCATTCCATTCTTTTCATGCCGTTCCATGATTGGTCGCGCTGGTTTCGCACGTTCCGTTCCGCTACAGATTTCCGCTCAATGGGACGCCAGCCTTACAGTATTTTTGTCTGGTGAGTATCGATCGGACACAATGCTTATTGGCCAGATGAAAATGAAATCCTTTGATTGGTCAACTGTGCTGGTTACCCTAGGCATCGGTCGATTTTTGTGGTGTGTCCGATCGAACATGTACGCAATCGGGATCAGACGATCTCTTTTTGACCTCCATGAAGTTGGCTCCCCGAAATTGATTTTTTAATAATTTCTCTTATTATATCGTTTGTCGGTTGTTTGTCGGTGTTTGTTGGATTAATTCCAACGTTTGTCGGATTTTCGTTTAGGAGAACTAAAAAAAAATTCAGTGTAAAGTTAGCGGTAATTTTTTAAATTTTGATTATTTTTAATTGATCTATAGCTCAATCGAAGCACAATTGTTTGTCGGTCACGATTATCATAATTAAAATGTTTATCGGATTTCGGTTTTTTATAAAATAAATAAAAAAGAAATTTACTTAGCGCACATGCGCCGCCGCGTTCAATCCATGATTTGCAGACCTGAATTTTCTACCAATCATAAATAAACAGAGTTTATTTATCTAGTTTTACTATGTTCGAAAAACATTTTCTACTTTATCGACTGCATTTATTTTGCGATGAAAATAACACTTTATTTTTCATATAATTCAGACTCTATATATATATATATATATATATATATATATATATATATATATATATATATATTAGTATACTTTATAAACTATATTTTGTCTGACTTTTTACTTTTCGTCATTTTAAATCTATCCGGTCATGATGTAAGAACATATGTATTCTTACATCATGTATCCGGATCAGTTTCTATTTTTTTAATTTAAAATTTATTAATTTATTAATCGGAAAGGCTGAATCTTTCAGTGCTTTCTCTTAATTTTTTGACGATTTAATTTACATCGTAAGTGAATATAAAGCCGTGATTACACTATAGGTTGCGGGTTTGATTGCGGTTGGGGTTACTGTTGGACATTGGGAACCAATCAATCACAGCAAAGCAACCTTTGCTATGATTGGTTGGTTCCCAATGTCCAACAGTAACCCCAACCACAACCAAACCCGCAACCTATAGTGTCATCACGGCTTAAGTTGTATTATCACGATATTTATCCTACCTAACCTTTATCCTGACATTTTTATTTATTTATTTAAAACGTGCTAAAAGTTTATTAAAAAGATAATTTACTGATGCTATATACAATTTGTAGGATCCAAAAAAATTGAGGAAAATAAATCTACTCTGCTGATGATCGCAACATTTTTTGTTTCAATAGTTCAGAGATACTTATCGCAATTCAATGAAAAAAAGCGAATCCTTAACATCTCTTTAAGCTTGTACATTTATTTTGTTCTACACACAAGCATCTGATATATTCCCAGTGAAAAAGACCTATCAAATTGACATCAAATTGACGTTGAATTGATGCAATTTACATCAATCCGACATCAATTTGATATCGATTTGATAGGTTTTTTTCACTGGGTTGTTACATAAATAATTATTTCTATATTGAATATGTAATATTCAAACATTATCTAATATGTCGTATCTTTTATTTAACGCAACATCTGTTTCAGTTGGACAAAAACAAACTCAGCATTATACAATTGGCATAAAAACCACATATTGAACAGAAAGTTTGAGTAAATTTTTCCTTAAATAAAATGATTATAAGTAAAACAGATAATATAATTCTATATTAAATCTATTATTACATTCACTATCACACATTCACTAAATCTATCATTATAGATTTGAGCAATAAACATCTATTAATGTTAACAATATCACATGTAAAACTAATTAATATCACTTAATCTAAATCGTATGGCCCGTACCAGACCACGTATTGAAATTTGAAGATTGAACATTAAAAATTAGAATTTGGCAAATCAAAATAAAAGAAACAAGAGTTTCTTTATCCTGATTGATCAAATTTCAGAGATTCGAGTTTCGGCCATCGAACAGTGTAGACGCTTTGTGAGAGTTGCTCCGCGTAAGACTGTATTTTCTGCTGAACATTACTCGATTTTCTACCTGAAGTGCAACCAAACTAAGATCCGAACAACATCGCCTTCCTAGTTGCCGCGTTGTTCTCGCCTCCTGAGTGGGCTGAAATCTACAATTCGTAAAGAACACGTGCCGGATATTTATTCATGTGGCATTTTCTCTTGGTCGGCCATCTTTCCTTCTCCGAGGATCCTTCGTGCTGTTTGAAATTTTCTTGCCTCTTGTAAGTCATGTCTATCTATGACCCGAGAGGAACTATTTCCTCTCTCAATGACCTCCATCCTTCAAAACAAAAAGATATTGACTGCCCGAAAGGGATACCTGATGAAACTCTTTTGAATCACATTGCATCATCCATCCTTCCCCTTTCCCCTGCTCCTAATGACAACGACAATAACATGGATTGTGTTATAGTTTCGCCGACGGAGCGTGATCCTCCTGCATTGCTGGACGCTTCCCTAAATACGGGAAACAAAGACATAGATTCTTCTCGAGGTATAACACCCGGAACTCCCAGTTGTGAGTCGGACTCCGCCGAAGAATCCCCAAAAAAACGAAAGAGGATGAGGGGCCCTGTCGGTCTCCCCCCCCCCTTCCCAACCTGTAAGTGACTTTGCAAAGACTCCCACGGACTTAATATTCTTCAGTCGGGTAAGTCACATTCACGTTCCTCATTTAGTAACAAATATATAAATAACCTTTCTTATGACCTTAACTCTCAAGGTCCCTATGATATTTCTATTCAATCAACAGACTCTAAAACAATTGATCCTCTAACTATTGGCCGTATTCTCTCTCCTTTGTACACAGATAATATTGTCGAAATTAAAAAATCTAGTTTTTCTACTATTCAAATAAGATTTAATAACGCTAAGACAGCAAACAACTGCTTGATGAGTCCTATTCTAAAAGTTAAAAATTACAAAGTCTTTGTTCCATTCTTTAGGATCGCAAGGAGGGGTATAATCAAGGGTGTTCCCCTTGACGTGCCGGAAGAGGAACTCGTGAGAGCACATAGACTCCCCTTTTCGAGTACTGGAAGCCAAAAGACTTAGCAAACGATCAAAGCGAGCGGAATCCTCACAGCCCCCCGAGATGGAATCTTCTTCTTCTTCTTCTTCCGATAGATCTCCTTCCAAAACCATACTGCTCACTTTTAAAGGTCAACAGCTTCCTGAATATATTCTTTTATATAAAGTAAGGTATGCGATACAATCTTTTATAAATAGGACCTCCCTTTGCTTTTCTTGTTTTCGCTATGGCCATTTAAAAGCCCACTGTAAGGGGCATCCTCGTTGTCTCCTCTGTGGGGAAAGTGTACATAAAGACGGTCTCTCTTTTTGCCCGAAATATTCAAACCCCCCGTCTTGCATTAATTGCAAAGGTTCCCATGAAGTCTCCAGTGTAGAGTGTAAAATATATATTCAACAAAAAAAAATTAGGGAAATTGCTGCTATCAACAATATTTCTCTCCTAGAGGCAAAGAATGTTTATCTTAATAACATCCCCCCCGCCAGCAACTCTCTTTATAATCTTAAGGATTTCCCCTTCCTAAACCTTTCAGTTCCCCCTGCTCCCTTTCCCATAATGTCTAACTCTCGTTGCACCCCTCCCTCTCCTACTCCCCGCTCATCCAAATCCTACTCTCAAGTTTTATCCTCAACCTCCTCCCTTCCCTCTTCTTCTTCCATTCCTTCTTTCTCTTTTCCCTCTTCTTCCGTCTCTGCTGCCACTGCTTCCTCTTTCCCAATACATAATAAAGCGGCTTCTATAAAAGATCATTATGAGAATAACAATAACAACTTCCACATAGATAATCAAAATACAGCACACAAATACGACTTTCAAAATAATACTAAAGACAAACATCAAACTAAAAATAAACACAACTTTTTCTTTCCTCGCTCCTCTTCACAAATTCCTCCCTTCTCCCAACCTTCTCGCCCTCCCCCCTCCCTTTATGTCTTCCCTAACGAAGATCCCCCAACCTCCTGGATAACCAAAGCGGACTCATCTCTGAATCTCAATCTCCTTCCCTCTTTTCTTCTCCGGGTTTCGATTCCCGGAATCCTAATTCTCTTTCTAATCAAATATTCGAAATATTGGACACACTGATGAACAAACTGGCTCCATTTTTGAAACTGTTAGGCATTTATGATGAGTCGGCTCAACTGCTGAGTTCTTTTGTCCAGTCTTTCTCAGCCGTTGCCGCGGCCTCTCCCCAACCCCGATAAATCATGTCTGTTTCGAACTCCGCGGTTGTGTCTGATTTTTCTCCGCCTCTGTCCTGTGATCTCCCTTCTTCACTCAGAATCATGCAATGGAACTATCATTCATTGCTCGGCAAGGTGGAATCCCTCAGACTGTTGGCCCAGGAATGCGACGTGCTTGCTCTTTCTGAAACCTGGCTCTGTCCCGATTCTCACCTGACTCTCCCGGGCTTTTGCATTTTTAGAAGCGATTCGCTCACTCGTCGTTCGGGGGGTCTCCTCCTTGCACTTCGTAATTCACTTAAATATACCCTCTCTGATAGCAATATCATTTTTGAAGTATAGACTCACTAGTCTATCCGTCACCATTCACCTTTCTTCATTTGACCTTCTCATCACCTCCCTTTATCGTCACCCTTCTGGTGCTCTCTCTTCGCAGGAGTACCAGTTTCTCTTTTCTTTCTGTTCCTCTTCTTCCCACTCTATCATTTTGGGCGATTTTAACGCACATCTTGAGGACTGGGGTAGCGGTCGAACCTGCCGGGAGCCAAAAACTCCTCTCCTCTACGTCTGATTCCCTCTACACCTGTATTAATAATGCGGAAGCTACCTTTCTTACTCTCGCCCAGACCAGTCTAAATCCGTAATTGATCTTGTATTCTCCGCCTCTCCTCACTATTTCACATTCCTCAGTTTTACCGGATACCTATCTCAGGATACCATTTTCCTATCCTCACCTTAATTAACTGTTTAATTAAGAAAAGAACTTTTTTTTCTCATAAACTAAAACTCTCTCCTAAGATATTAAAACAATTTATCACCAATCTAGATTACACTATCGTATCTTTCCAAAAATCCATCTCAGAAATCCCTTCCTCAAACCCTATCAAAAAGTACAACCTTTTTACTTCTCACCTCAAATCCTCTATTCCTTCTAAACCCTACGGAATCCTAAAACCTTCCTCTGCCAACGTTGCCCTTAATCCTTCTCATTCTCCCTCCCCTCTTCTCTCCCCTTACTCTCTTTCCCCTCCCCCTCCATCCCAACACCATAAACATTCAAAAAAATTCCTTCCTTTTAACCCGGCTCCTTGGTGGAACGACACTTGTCAAGAGGCGGTTGATCTCCGCCGCAACTTTCTTGCCTCCTACAAGAAAACTCCCTCCTATGCCAATTTCCTTAATTTCAAAAAGCAGGAGGCACTAACAAGGCGTATTTTGAAGTTTGAGAAAAGAAAGGGTTGGAGAGATTTCTGCCAGGAAATCTCCCCCCGCACACCCGTTTCCCGCATTTGGAATATCATCAAACGTTTCAAAAATAGGCATTTGGGGGTGTCTTCTCTTCCTTCTCCTTCCAATTTCTCCCCTTCACCTGGTGTCGTTTCTGCCATTAACTCCTTATGCCTCCCCTCAGTTTATCGTAACTACTATACCTCATTATCTGATTTTCTTCCCTCATCTAAATGCAACCTTTTCTCATCACCATTCTCTCTGGATGAGCTCAAGGTGGCTATCACTACAAGTAAACTCCGTTCCTCTCCTGGATTAGACCAAATAGATTCATAGCTTCCTTATCTGATGAGTACCTCATTATCCTCCTTGAAATCTACAATCTTATTTTTAAACCCGGTATCTTTCCCGACTCTTGGTCCCTTTCTCTCGTTTTCCTCATTCCTAAGGGCCCCCCAGACAGGTTCCGCCCCATTTCCCTTACCTCTTGCCTCCTCAAAACATTCGAAAAACTTATCCTTTCTCGTCTGGAGTGGTGGGTGGAATCCTCAAACCTTCTGCCTAACTCCCAATTTGGTTTCAGGAAGGGAGGATCGTGTCAAGACAACTTGGGAATTCTCACTGCGGAGATCTATGTCGGCTTTGTTTCGGCTCAGGACACAGCGTGCCTTTTTCTGGATGTCCAGGGTGCATTCGACAATATAGTTCCTGACATCCTTGTTTTAGACCTTGTCCGCCTTGGACTTCCGCCGGAAGTCCGTTGGTTCGTCTATTGTCTGACCAGCCGCAGGATTTTGAGATTCGTGATCAATGGGGACATCTCTCAACCTTACGTCTCGCTCAGAGGCGTCCCTCAGGGATCTATTCTTAGCCCTCTTTTATTTAACATTTATGTTTCGGAGTGCAACCGTAGTTTGACGGACCCCTGTCGAATCCTACAATTTGCGGACAATATTGTCCTTTATGCCTGCACTTCGAGACTGCGGAGTTCCATTCAAACTCTCGAGAGGTCAGCTGACGGACTCTCACATTTCCTTCTCTCAAAAGGCCTGGAGGTTTCTCCCTTCAACTCGGCCTTCATGTTATTCTCACAGAAGAGACTGGATTTCCCCTCCCTCACCATTACTCTCCAGGAAATCACCCTTAGGCCGGTGTCTTCACATAAATTTCTGGGGGTCCAACTGGATCGGAAAATGAATGGTCACGCGCATGTCGCTCTTCTGATACGTAAATGTAATAAATTTACTAATTTACTTAGGTCCCTTTGCGGTGTTTGGTGGGGGGCGGATCCCGAGTCTCTCCTCATGCTGTATAAGTCTCTTGTGCGAGGTTCCATCGAGTATGGGTATTTCTTTCTTCCGTTTTACAATAGGGGGTTGATGGGGAGTCTGGAGGTAGCTCAGCGTAGAGCTCTTAGATGTTATATCGGGGTGAGACGCAGCACCTCCATTAACATTCTATACCCTGAAACAGGTATTTGTCCTCTGAAACTTAGATTGATCTACTTATCCTCTAAACTGATCCTCAGATCTTTGACTTTTGTTTCCAGTCCGTTGATTGAGGGGCTTCTGGACTTGAGGGCCGAATCTTTGGCTAATAATAATCGTTTTTGTCTCTATGAGAGATTCCTTCTATATAGAGCTTTCATTTCTGTTAACCATTACGGAGACTCAATTGCCAGATTCACTAATAATCTTGTTTTTTTATTTACTCACGACACATTGTCTTTATTTCCACAGACACAAGTTACTCCCGCATGGGAGGTGGAGAGGATTGCCGGCTTCTCCTCGCCGTCGGTGGAGTTCCATATTATTTTTTCCCGATTTGACTCTGACATAACATTTTATACTGACGCCTCGAAGGGGGAAAACTCTAATTTTGTAGGTCTAGCCTTTTATTCTCCATCTTTGAATGTTAGCCAGATGTTTAAGGCTAGTGGGAGGTTTTCCATCTTCTCAGCCGAATGCATGGCAATAACGGAAGCGATGGACTTTATCCTCTCGAACGATATCAAAAGGGCGGTAATATTTTTGGACTCATTGAGCGTCATCAACAAGATCTCCTCTAGAAAGACTTACCGTGACATTAGTTTTCTTGTTCTGATCCTGAAGAACAAATTAAGATCTGCCTTTCTTCAGGACATTGAAATCAATCTAGTCTGGATTCCTGCTCATGTTGGAATCCCGGGGAACGAGACCGCAGATCGCTTGGCCAAGAAAGCGATAATTGAGGGTCGCCTACTAGACATTAAACCTCCTTACTCGGATTTATATCTGTCTCTCAGAGAAAACCTTAAAACCTCTACAAACAACTTTTTGATCGAGCGGTCTCGTTCCACGGGATCCGATTATTTCTGGAATTTCCCGCTCACACCACTTAAACCGTAGTTCTCGGGTGGGGGCCTTGGGAGATCG
Source organism: Anoplolepis gracilipes (assembly GCF_047496725.1). Lineage (NCBI taxonomy): Eukaryota > Metazoa > Arthropoda > Insecta > Hymenoptera > Formicidae > Anoplolepis > Anoplolepis gracilipes. The sequence goes on from NC_132975.1 coordinate 2,242,598, forward strand.
GCGGTGGTCTTGACCAGCCGATTGCGTTCTGGCCATTACAATCTTAACTCTAGTCTCCATCGCCGCGGGATGATCCCGTCTCCGTCGTGCGGATGCGGATATCCGGATAAGGATATCGATCACGTACTATGGTACTGCCCACTATACCGGATGCAACGCGCTTCTCTAATATCTTCCTTATGTGATTCTATCTCCCTGTCTCCTCCTTATAGTGTTGTTTTTATCCTAAAAAATCCCTCTTTTAAAACCCTGAATCCCATCTTATCCTTTCTCAAAGTTTGTGATATTGTATTGTGATTTTTGACTATCCCTCGCAGCCTTATATTGACCTACCCATCATTGGCCGACCACTTCAAGAAAACAGAAGCTCTCTGGCAGAATGATTCAATCTGAATCATTGCCAATCAAATAAGAAGAAGAAGAAGAAGAAGAAAATCAAATTTCAATTTTCAATCTTGAATCTCAGTTTTCAATGCGTAGTCTGATACAGGCTTTTCCATTGATTACTATTAATATTGATTGCTTGTACAAATATATAGCCAGATGTAGAGACCCTCTAATAAGAGTTTCGCCATATAATATCCAGTTTTGATTGGTCCTCTATATCTGGGCAATTCCCACTCATATTTGTATCATATTAACCTTACTATTAGCATAAACATTATATTTTAGTAACATAAATAAAAAATAAACGTTTTAGAATTAAATATTATAATCTTTTTATGTTAAACATCAAAATAATATATATAATAAAAAAAACTGTTTATATTTAATTTTTAGTAATTAAATAAAATTCTTAATTAAATTTAATCCTTATTAATTGCATAAAAATTAACAAAATAAAATAAAAATAAAAAAAATAAACACATAAAACATGAAATAACAAATTGCTTTATTTTCATGAGAAAACAAACTGTTATCACAAGCATTATAAAAACCTAACATATATAAATTTGTGTATCTCAAGAGAAAACATAAACTATTATCACAAACATTATAACATCAGCGGTCAGCGCGTTAAAAGAGGTTAGGGTTAGGTTAGGTAAGAGAGAGAAGGATAGTGAATATATATCTTTCTCTCTTGCAGAATTTTGCCCAGATTGTCTTATGGCGAGACTCTTATTAGAGGGTCTCTAGCCAGATGTAGTTCAACTTCTGTATTTGATTTGCATACGATACGTTTGCTACTTTTGTTCATGTCATCGAACAATTCCCAGTGTCCATTGGATCGCAAACAGTAAGCTATATAATGGCCAGGTATGAAAGCTACTACTCCAATAAGTCATTGTAATTGTTTTTTTAAGCATTTGTTTTCCTCTATTCGGAGTCGATATTATATGTTCTTCTACTTCTAACATAAAGAAAACGCTATAATTCCGATCAGTATAAAAATTAGATTAGATTTAAGTTCCAGTAGAAGGTGTAACAAGATTTAATAATTAACACAAAAAAAAGAAAAATTGTACATCTCAATAGTCTTTTAGTTTCTGTCTTGTTTTTTAGAACAAAATAAATGTACAAGCTTAAAGAGATGTTAAGGATTCACTTTTTTTCATTGAATTGTGATAAGTATCTCTGAACTATTGAAACAAAAAATGTTGCGATCATCAGCAGAGTAGATTTATTTCCCTCAATTTTTTTCGATCCTACAAATTGTATATAGCATCAGTAAATTATCTTTTTAATAAACTTTTAGCACGTTTTAAATAAATAAATGAAAATGTCAGGATAAAGGTTAGGTAGGATAAATATCGTGATAATACAACTTAAGCCGTGATGACACCCCAACCGCAATCAAACCCGCAACCTATAATGTAATCACGGCTTTATATTCACTTATGATGTAAATTAAACCGTCAAAAAATTAAGAGAAAGCACTGAAAGATTCAGCCTTTCCGATTAATAAATTAATAAATTTTAAATTAAAAAAATAAAAACTGATCCGGATACATGTAAGAATACATATGTTTTTACATCATAACCGGATAGATTTAAAATGGCGAAAAGTAGTCAGGACAGGATATAGTTTATAAAGTATACATATATATATATATATATATATATATATATATATATAGAGTCTGAATTATATGAAAAATAAAGCGTTATTTTCATCGCAAAATGAATACAGTCGATAAAGTAGAAAATGTTTTTCGAACATAGTAAAACTAGATAAATAAACTTTGTTTATTTATGATTAGTCTAAAAAATTCAGGTCTGCGAATCATCGATCGAACACGGCGGCGCATGCGCGCGCGAATCACTGCTAAGTAAATTTTTTTTTTATTTATTTTATAAAAAACTGAGATCCGACAAACGTTTTAATTATGATAATCGTGACCGACAAACGATTGCGCTTCGATTGAGCTATAGATCAATTAAAAATAATCAAAATTTAAAAAATTATAGCTAACGTTACATTAAATTTTTTTTTCTTTTATTTCTCCTAAACGAAAATCCGACAAACGTTGGAATTAATCCAACAAACATTGACAAACAACCGACAAACGATATAATAAGAGAAATTATTAAAAAATCAATTTCGGGGAGCCAACTTCACGGAGGTCTCTTTTTGTCATAGGATAAGATGTATAGTCACAGTATAAGTATACACAGTAGCGACCACAGACATCTAAATAATACTAGACCGCTAACCTTTATGCCCTAGACGGTTCGGTATATAATGTACAATTTGTGTGTACATAATAACCGATTGGAATGCAACCTAACCCAATCTTAACTGATTGGTCTCTTGCAAAACTGATTATTAATATTTAATAATTGATGTTAAGAGCTAATAATAATTGCTAATTAATATTTTTATTGATTTATTTATATTAGTATGTGCCGTCGTTTACATGATTACTGTACACATAGTTACTCATAAACGGAGGACATGAAATTTTATCAATTCAAATCCAACATTCCATTCGGTTATTATGTCCGCCGCCTATGTGTATAAAAGTAAATAGGTTTCAAGTCCACAAAATCTAGTAACTATATAACCCAGGTAGCACAGGTTCGTTTTATAAACGTTTTCTAAACGTATCCAATATTTTTTAACCGTCAAACACCAATAAGAAACGTTTCAACAGAAACATTTTTAAAACCATAGTTTAAGAAATGTATTTTTTACGTTTCTATAAGGCCTGATTGCATCAACATTATTTTGGCTTTAAACGAGACTTAAATATATATATATATATATATATATATATATATATATATATCTGTTTTTATTAATTTAGAAAGAAAAATAAAGATAGATACATGTTTAAGTCGCACTTAAATCCAAAATAATGTTGGTACAATATCGGGCCTAAATAGAATAAAAATTAATGTTTTAATTCAAAATTATATATATATATATATATGTGTGTGTGTGTGTATATATATACATATAATTTTGAATTAAAAAAATTAATGTATTTTTAATTTTAGATATTCATATTCATAGTCCGATTTTATATTGAAGACCGTCTTAATAATAATGTGTTGTAATTCAATCACAGAATCGTAATAACATATCTTAAGATATTATACTTAAAACGATCTTGAAATAAAAATAATGGACTATGAATATCGGAATGAATAGCGGGGTGATTCTCTCTCTCTCTTTCTCTCTCTCTCTTTCCCTCTTTCTCTTCCTCTTTCCATTGTCTTACTAACAAAAAGTATTAAGGTTATATTCCATTTATTTGGAATGATCGCAGAGTTATTGCATATATTTGCTGTTCAAACAAGAAAACTTTTATTGTGAATATTATACAAACGACTTGTGAATATTGCAAAAGTGAAACTAGTAGTGAAAGGATAGAAAAATACTAGTAATGTGTACTATAAAGTTAATCAATTCTCGTGCATAGATCATAACAAAGGTTAGGTTGATCAAAACGCCGGTCCGGCGAAAATATTGATATAAAGAATATCTCTTTTTTACGACGAATAAGGTAAGTTGTATATTGGTTTAATAATTTTATAGTTTACTGTTCTGTATATATGTATATATATGTATATTTATAACACAATATTAATACTAAAAAAAGATATGAGATTAGACGTCAAATATCACATCTACAAATAATATTTTACAATTAATAAGAAGATATCAATTTGTGTGAAATCATAATCTGATTAATCTAACATTTTTTATTGTATCAGTATATATTAAGAATCAAATTATATTGTGTTTTTCATTTCTTAATTAAATAGTTGTCATTTTTTCAGGAAAATATATATGTAAATATATCTTTGTCGCACATATAATACTTACATAAAATACTTGTTAAAAAACAAAAGAACAGAAAAAATATTCTTGTTTAAATATGGATAAAGAAAAAGAAGTTAAATTTCTTGGCAAAAAACAAACTAAAAGGAATATACAAAAACAAGTACATGAGTTATTAAATGAACTCAATTGGAATGAAACAAAATCGACAACACATTCAGTCATTGACTCACACTTAGAACTAAACTTAAATATAGATGAAGATTTGGGTTTTAGTTTAAATTTTAGAAATAATGAGACAAAATCATCAATGTCACATTCAATCATTGATTCGCATTTAGAACTAGGTTCAGATCAAGATTTAGATTTTGAAATATTTCCAGAATTATATATCACTGAAAAACATGATTTTTCAGAAAACGAAACATTATCTGATGATTTTCTGAATAAATTGAGAAACTGGGCCCTAACACATAATATTACATTATCAGCATTAGATGAATTATTGTCATTACTAAGACAATTTCATTATGATATATCTGTACCATTATCTGGAAGGTCTTTGTTATACACTCCAAAAACTACAAATTCAATTGATTTGCAAAGTGGAAAATTTACTTATTTTGGTATGCGTAAGCAGTTATATTTCCTATTAAAGGAAGAATCATGCTCAAAAATTATTGATTTAGATTTTAATATTGATGGGTTACCCTTGTTTAAAAGTAACAACATAGTTGTCTGGCCAATTCTTTGTAGATCATTAAGTTTAACTTCATTAAATAAACCATTTATTGTAGGTTTATTCACTGGCAAAGGAAAGCCAGAACCTCTTGATTGTTATTTACAAGATCTAATACACGAGCTTAATGATGATATATTAAAGAATAGTATTGAAATAGATCATAAATTATTTCAAATTAGAATCAGGTCTCTGATATGTGATGCTCCTGCACGAGCTTTTCTAAAATGTTGTGTAGGTCATAATTCTAGGCATGGGTGTGAAAAATGCGATATTGAAGGGAAATACATTAATAAAATGATTTTTCCATGTAAAAGTGGACAACTTAGAACAAAAGAAACTTTTACTAAACAAGTACAAGAGGAACATCATAAAGGAAGGTCTCCATTATTGAATTTAAACTTAGATTTAGTGAATCAATTTCCATTAGATCCCATGCATTTGGTATATTTAGGTATAATGAAAAAGTTGTTAATATTATGGGTATCAAAGGGAAAACCTTCATTTAAATTATCTGGAAGAGCTATTAATAATTTATCAGATAGATTAATTTTGTTGTCTTCTTATATAGTACATGAATTTCCTAGAAAATGTAGAGCTATATCGGACTTAAATCGTTGGAAAGCAAATGAGTTTAGATTATTCTTGTTATACGTGGGTCCAGTTTCTTTAATAAATATTTTGCCTAAACAACTTTACAATCATTTTTTAATGTTTCATGTTGGTATTACAATTCTGTGTAACGATAATCATATTTTTGAACATATTGACTTTGCAGAAGAAGTTTTGTATAATTTTGTAAAGTATTTTGAAAAATCCTATGGGAAAGAAGAAGTGACATATAATCTTCACAGTTTAATTCATTTAGTAACAGATGTAAGGAATCTTGGTAATTTAAACACAATTAATTGTTTTCCCTTTGAAAATTATTTGGGAAAATTAAAAAAACTTGTAAGATCATCTGCAAATCCTCATGCACAACTTTGTAGACGTATATCTGAATTATTTAATTATTCAAAGACTGAATTACCAATAACTAAATTAGAACCTAAGCAAAAACATTTTGAAGGACCTACACTTAGAGATAAAACTGACTTGATTTTACAATACAAGAAATTGAAAACACCGACATGCGTTTTGACGATTTTTTCACCTGACAATTGTGTTTCAATACAAGGAGATATTATTGTTCAGATTGTAAATATTCTGTGTTTGAAAGATCAATTTTATTCTATAATTTGTCGTCGATTCTTGAAAGTTTCTGAATTTTATGATTATCCATGTTCGTCCAAATTATTGAATATTTTTAAGGTGTCTCACATATCACCTGATATAGAAGAATTCCCTTTTATATCAGTAAAATATAAAAACATATTATTACCCGCATATGAAAAAGGAACTTACATTGTGTTTCCTCTTCTTCATGAATTGTAGTTAATGTATTCCTTTTATTTTATTGTATATAATTTTATATACGTATATTATTTATAGGTTTATGTGAGTATATATTATTTTATTTTGTAAAATTTAAAGTTAATTTTAAATGTCTGCAATATTAATTTTATATTGAAGAAAAAATTGTTGATGAAATGCAATAAGCACTTTCTGCTTATTCTGTTTAATGTTTTGTTTATTTCAGATTATAAAATGTATTCATTAATAGAATTTGCGATGAATTATGGACAAAAACCTGAAGTTGAAGTAGTCCCTAATATTTGGTTAGAAAAAGAGGAAGAAATATGGTATTGTTTGTAGCCTCAAAAAATTTCCACAAAACAAATCCGTAAGGCTATCGAAAAATGCTCTTTACCGGAAAAAACTGGAAAAAATATAAATGTAGAATCTTGCATACATATGGTAAATTTTTGGTTTATGTTTTATAAAAGTTGTTTTGTTTTATAAAAAAGTAAAAATATTTATACACTTGCTTTATTTACAGTTATTTCCAAGATTTAACATATATTAGAAACTTAATTTATTATTTATTAGAGTATTTCTTATCTTTATAGTTTTCTTTTTTCACAATATATACCACATATCATTTTATTTATGTTTATAGTATAATTTTGTTATATACTGTCAGAGATTATTATATATTTAGCAATTACATATATATATATATATATATATTGTTGCATCCGCGGAACGATTTTGAACGTTCCGTTCGTGCGCGACAACCGTTCCTCGTTCACATATCGTCAATCAATATATTTCTTCAAAAACGGATGTCACAACAATATACATATATTTATCTCAAATCTTTCTTAAAATATTTATAAATATAATTTTTATTTCAAATTAAGATAAATAATTTTTATTTGTTTTGTATTATAAACGCTTTCAATTTTTGAATTAATGATATTTAATTTTAAACTTTTTTAAAAATCTATAGTTGATTTTATTATTAGTTTCTTAATTTATTTTATTATTATTTTATAGTTTATTTTACTATTATTTTAGCTTCTTACAATGATGCGAGGAAAAGATTAATAGATGCTGAATTCACGTCTACTCTAGAAACTGATGTAGAATTGCATGAAGACCAACGGCCAAAAAGAAGATTAAAAAGACCTCGAATTTATTCAGATTCTTCAGAATCTGATAACAATGAAGAGGTATTATGCAATAAAATCCCATCTCTTCCTACATTAAAAATAACATCAAAAAATAGTAATTTATCAAGATCTATGATCACTTCCTGCCAACCATCAACATCAACAGCTGACAGTTTTTCAAAACGTATATCTAATGGAATTAGTTTTTCAACGTCTTCAGTAAGAGCAATTAGTCCTCCGCAGAAAACATTGAGAACTACATTGACCAGTTCAGATGAAAGAGCAATTAGTCCGCAAAATACATTCAGAACTACATTGACCAGTTCAGAATTTCACAAATCAGGTAAAATGTTAATAAACTTTTCTGTGTACAAGACTATTACTCTAACATATTAATAATTTTTATAAGAAACGTATAACTTAATAATAATTTTGCTTTTGAAATATACTGCACAGAATATTCTGAATAATCTGCACTATCTATATAAAAATTACTTTTTAGAATAATTGTGCTTTAATTAATTATTATTTTGAACATTTGACTTATTATTTATTATGTTGCTTTCTATATATTGTTTAATTCAGCATTTACTATTTACTATTTAACTTTTCTATATTCTATTACTTTTGTGTTTAAATCTTATTTTTTACATTTCTATAGTTAAGAGTTACTCTTGTGGAATAAAAAACTAATTCAAGATTACACTTTTTCGTAATTATTTTGATGATGATGTACATCAACATCAATATAATTAGATATATATATATATATTTTTTAAAAGAAAAAATTTCTCTAACATAGCATGTTATTTTTAGATTTTTCTTACGTTGTTCTAACAAAATTAGTGAACTTAGAAACTTCTATGAACTTGCTTCTTCCAATGGTCAAACAACTTACAGCACATTTTCGACCATCGAGAATACCCCATGTGGAGGATGTTCCTGAAATACCAGTTGACACTGATGAAAGTTTGGAAAATATTGAAAGATTTTTAAAAACAAAACAAAATTTTGAATATTTACATGGTAAATATAACTCATTAAATCTCTTTTTATATTTTTGCATTCTGTTTATTTTCCTTTCTTTTTTTTAATCCATATTTTTTTTATTATATTAATGTGTTATTATTCTTTTAAAGGTACAGATTTTAGCTATATCAGGTGGTACAACGATTGCACAGATAACAAGAAGAACATTGGAAAAAATAATAACAAATAATTACGCTAAAAACTTTAATTGGGCAGGAAGAGTACCTAAAAAAGCCTTCAAAGTTTTAAAAGCGAAAGATTTAATCATAGGTTTGTCTTTTGTCTTTGAAGCCAGCATTGATAACATTTAGCAAATATGTTTAATTATTACACACACACACACACACACGCACACACACGCGCACGCACGCACGCACGCACGCACGCACGCACGCACACACACACACACACACACACACACACACACACACACACGCACGCACGCACGCACGCGCGCATGCACATAAATATATGTACATATATATACATATGTATGTGTGTGTGTGTGTGTGTGTGTGTGTGTATGTGTGTGTGATATTGTACAGTTATTATAAAACTATTATGTTTAATAATTATATATAAAATAATAATGTATAATAATTTATAAATTTTTTACAGCTACTGTCAGAAACGTTGAACCAAACGCTGCAGTCAACAAAATTGAAAATTGTATCAAAGATTGGTTGAAGCTATCCTCTATGCGTATTACTTTAGCCGAAATTAAAGCAAGAAGAACTTTTCAACAAGAATAAAAATTTTAAGTTAAGATTTATTAGATTTTAAGATAACACAGTTCTGTGATTGAAACATAAGTACAAGAAAATAATTATATTCTTGGAATAATTAAAAAAAGTTAATTTTTTTTAAATTTTAATTTTGTTGTAATTTTTTTTATTTTTTAAGTTAAAATTAGGTTAACATTTATTAAATTTTAAAATAATTTTAAGATAAAATTGTTCTATGTTGAGATTTAAACATAATAAGTATACAAGACAAAAAAGTTATATTCCTGGAAAAATGTGTCAATTTTTTTTCATTTTATGTATGTGTTAATTTTTTTTTCATTCTTTGGTATAATTATTATATGTTTAAATGTTTTTTTTTTAAATAAGAACTTTATTTTAAAATACTTTATTATGATTTGTACTTTATATATTTTTGATTATAATCTTATTATAATATACAGGCAATATAAACTACTATATATGAACATATTGTATACATATATTTATTTTATAAAAGAAAAAAACAGTTTTTATGCGTGAAAAAGATTTGTTTTCTTATAAAATAATAATAAAATAATGCGTTCATACCCATACACACACACACACACACACATATATATATATATATATATATAACATTATTTATATATATATATATATATATATATATATTTTAATAAAATTGAACTAAATTTAATATATATATATATATAATAAATATGATTGTTTATTCACAGATTCAATAAAATAATGCATATATATATATATATATATATATATATATATATATATATGCATTATTTTATTGAATCCGTGAATAAACAAATTTTTTACAAATAAAGGAAAGAAAACGGTATTTTGACCGTTTCTTAAACGTTTTTTTTTGTTAGAAAATAACGTTTCCCTTAACGTTTCTTAAGTGGACATTTATACCAATTAAAAACGTTTTCGAAAGCCGGTTTTAAAACGTTTCGCAGAAACATTTGTGAAACGTTTTTAAAACGAACCTGTGCTACCTGGGAAGGAGTTTAGTGATAGTATTTTATAGATGTCTTGGTAGCGACAGTGAGCGATTTTGATGTGACAAATGCGCATGCGTCAGCTTGTACTACAGAGAAGATAGCTGTGCCCTATGGATGCATCTAACCTATAATATAGAGAAATACGTTTTACGTGAATACTGTCATATTATTTTCTTTATTGTATAAAAGTGACATAAAATTTTGTCCAATATAGTGCAATATGAAAGTGAAAAAGAATGAATTCTCTTGTGCAATAAAAAATTGTAAAAATATTTCGAGATGAGTGCCTGGACTTAGTTTTTCAGCTTTCCACGTGATTCGGAAAGGTATAAGCAAAGATGTATTTCAGTAATAATAAATTTTTGAGAGAGAGAGAGAGAGAGAGAGAGAGAGAGACGACAAATAAATTTTATCAATTTATTAAATATAATTATAAAATTATTCTTGTAGCCAAATAAAAAACAGCGCGCATGTACTATTCTCCAAATGGCGACAGGTCATGTGACCAGGCAACATCAACATCAAAGGTGCCGACGCTCATTATCTCTACTGTGTATACTTATACTGTGGTATAGTAGGATGAAAGGGTAGTAGGATAAGAGGTCCAACTGTAATCATTTTATGTTTGTGAATATTTTTTTTAATAATATATAGAAGTCTGTAATGTATGTACATTTGTGCAACACGCGCCATTACAGCGCATGCGTAGAAATAGATACCATATACACTTGTTTGTACATAAAATTAGAGTCGTCTTATATAAAGTCACTAGATTATAAAGTATTGCAATCACAGACTTCTATATATAACTAGACTGCTAACTACAGCAAAATACATAACTCCGAAAAGTATGTACAAAACTTATGTGTATGCGTCATCATTAGTAGGATGACAGTCACGCTGATTGGTTGAATTTAAAGCAATGTCACTCACACGAGTTTTCTATAGTAGCCATATTACATATCTATCCCCTCCTTTTCTCTATCCTAATGTTGTTCATATTTTTCGTCACTTTTTAGGTCTAATATATAAGGAAGTTAGCGGTCTAGTTATAGTATAGAAGTCTGTGATCGCAATCCATAACTACAGACTTCCAAAGAGTAAAAAGAAACAGGAGGGAATGTATCGGTGGTGGGGGCTAGCCAAATCACTGACGGAAGCCGCCATCTTGAGTGTCCACTTTTTTGACGTTTATTAGCATCGTCTGCTGCTGTTGTCAGAGAGACACGCATGCACGTATTATTTTGCATAATTATTAATTCTAAAAAAAATAGTAAAATAAAATTATGGTGCATTGTCAGGCTTGTGGCATAACAACAGCACGAAATTATGGGATAACATTTAATCGGTTAATAATTGTTATTAATATAATAACAAGAATTTAATATTTTATTTAGATATACTATTTAAAGGACAGTAAACAATGTGTTAAAATTTCAATATTATTAATATATTATTTGTTGCATATTAAAATTATATATTTCAATTTAATCTTATTGAGTTGATTTTATTAAAAATATTAAGTATATTCCATATTTATATTTAAAACTATATTCTTCCAGCATCTCCGAAAAGCCATTCAATTTTGGCGCCCATAAGCAGCCATTTTGAGTGTCCACTTTTATGCTGGTATATATAGGCATTTCCGTCCGTTTAGCTCGAGCCATATGCTCTCTTCTGTTTCTTTTTACTCTTTGCAAACTTCTATATATTTCTAGACTGCTAACTCCTCAAATTTTGCTTATAAAGTGTCCTCGAATTTTATGTCTATCTAATCTCCTATTGTAAGGAATCTTCTTCGGGAATGGTCAGAGAAGTAAAATTTAGAAGAGCAAAATGCCAGATTGTTGTGTAAAAGGATTTTATTGAGTAATAGATGTTTATAACTTAATATATAAATATGAATTATTATTTTAATAAAATAAAACCAACTTACTTTTTAATACATTAAGGCCGGTATTTATAGTCCGTTCTTATATATAAGATCATCTTAAGACGTGTTTTTAGTCGACTTAAGATTACGTTCAATCAGCTGACCGAATAGAATTTTAAGATCTTATTTAAGACGAGCTTGCATATAAGAACAGACTATGAATACCGGCCTAAAAGCTAATTGATTTTATAAATATCTTTTTACAAGAATATATTCTATGTTTTATTCCTCCGTGTCATAATATTAGTTACAAACTTATTAAAAACTTTGTTATTATAAGAATTTATTTTTCATTAAAAAAACAAAGCAATGATATAAAACAAGCAGCAAGTTATAGCGGTAGAAGTATCGCAATGAAAATGTCTGTAACCAATACAAAGCATAAATAAAATACTTATTTATATAATTTATGGTTTTATTTTCTCTCATTCTTATAAAAAATTGGGTTATAATATATTCGTACAATTGAAATGACTGCGTAGCGTGGAGTCAAAATGGCGGTTATTTTTCTCCTAATAGCCACTGAGCTCATAAAATACAATAAAATACATAAAATACAAAATATTTTTTAAAATATTTGTTTTTCGATAATCTTACCCTAATACTTTTGGACGGGATCCGATAGCGCACGAGCCCGATAACGCACGAATGTTGCTAATTGGTCAGTTAGAACACTAGGACTGTCTGATTGGTCAACTGTGCTGGTTACTTTAAGCATCGGCCGATATGTGTGGTTTTGCGCTCTCGGGCTCGTGGGCTAACGGGATTTGCAACATGCAACTACATACTTTTTTTTTAAGATAACGATGCAGTTTTCTTACACCAATTGATTTGTCTTATTATTCTATGCATAAAAGTATTAGGGTAAGATTATCGAAAAACAAATATTTTAAAAGATATTTTGTATTTTATGTCAAAATGCTGAAACTTTTAAGTCTTATAACTCGAAAAGTTATTAGTGAAAAAATACTTTATATCATAGTGTTTTGGAAAGCTCTTGAGGTAAGCTACAAGAATATGCAAAAATATATAGGGTGTCTTATTTAAAAAATTCAAAGCGACCTTTATATGACCTTCAAACAATTATTCAAGGTCAAACTAATGGTACCATCTTATGGCCCCTTCGAAACCATATAACTTTTGTCTGAAACATTTTTTCGTACGATACGTATTTCTTCAGATATTTAAATGTCTCAAGATAAAAAACTCACCCTGTAGATATATACATGAGCGGATATGCGCTTCACGAAACCCAGTCATATATTTATATAAATGTAAAATAAAAGAGTAAGGATAATAAAGCTTAAAATTGTAAAAGTTTATACTTTAAATAAATTTCTTATATTTTTTATTACTTATTAATAAATAAAATTACTAATAAACTATATTAATAAATAAACTACTTTATTAATAAAATTAATATAAAATTATTAATAATATTATAATTAACATAGTATACATATAGTAACATAATATTATTTGTTAAATAATATATATTAAATTTTCAATTTTTATAAAATTTTAAATAAAAACATAATCTCAAATAAAAATAATAATAATAATAATAATACAATATTTTTCAGTCATAATATTCTTTTATTTATATTTTTTGGTAATCTGTTGACAATAAGAAATATTTATATATAATTTTATGTATCACACATTTATACATATATAATTTTACATTATTTTTTATATATAACTAGAATAAAATGTTACGTATTAAATAAAATTATTAATATAATTTTTAGCTATGTAGACTAATTTTAATGTTTTGTTCCAATTTTTCTGAAATTCACTTTTTCGTGAATTTGTAATGGAACATCCTGGCACTATACATTTAACCATCTTTACAATTAGAAAGAAAAGAACTTAACCTATTTCTCATAAGAGAGAGTCTTTGACTATATAAGTATGGACTGCTAACGCAAACTTCAGGTTGGATGTCAACAGTAAAGTGCTTACAGCGCTATAAAATACCAACGATAAAACGGCGAACTAAAATGTGACGTAAAAGATATGGATAAGATATAGTTATAAGATATAGATCTTATGGAAAATCATAAATATTTCATAATTAAATTAATATTAAGCATTTTTTTAAAAGTTAAATTAAGTTATTTTGGCAAAGAAAGTACATTAAATTAGTACAAAACATTCGTGAGGCACACGCTAACGAAAACTGTTATTTTTTCTGGTCAATAGGATAAGTATATAAAAATTTTATAAAATGTAAAAAATAAAAGAAAAAAATATAATAAATATCATATCTAATAATTTTTTCATATTATATCTAATAAAATTTAAAGTATTATTACTGTTTTTACAATTAATATTACTTTATGATTTGAATCTCCCGGAGTTTTGGTATTTGACCTGTCAATGAATGTTGGCTGAAAGACCTCTCACTTGCTCTAATGGGAAAAGTGGGAGTATTAGCAGTCCATACTTATATAGTCAAAGAGAGACATGAAAACATTCTTATCTGTGCATGTAAACATGTATGAGATGTGGAAAGTAAAATGGCGGAAAGCAGTTCCCCCTGCACGTCTGACGTGACGTCCCCTCTTAGCTTCCTTAGTCCGTGGTAGAGACACTCTAATCAGAGACTGGCCAGCAAAGAAACTAGCCAATCAGAGACTAGTAGTCCACCATGTTTTGTCAAAATCCTGCGAGCGAGAGAAAAATATAGGCTATTTCATTTTTCTACTCACACAAATGTCAATGCATGTGTTATATACATGTGCCATGTCGGTGTAAAGCAATGTAAAGTGACATTGTGTTGTCTGAAATACATGTATCTAAAATTTTAAAAATGGATGGCTGGCTGCTCAGCCGAATTTTGTAATAATTCTTCTGCAAAAGGATATGCAATGAGGATTTTTCCAACAGATCCTGAACGACGTGCCGTATATGGATAAAAAATATTGGCCGTCAAAATTGGACCCCTTCAAAAAATTCACATCTTTGTGAGGTTAAGTGGCATATATTTCTAATAAAATTTATAAAAAATATATAAAATACTTTTTAGATTTTCTTTTTTTTATTATAAAGGTACATTTTGCTCCAGAGATGTGGAGTAAATGAAATTTGAATATGAGCGGGAATAGACGAAAAATGGCGGACCAATCAAAAGTGGCTTTTTCGTGGCCAGTCTTTGATTAGAGTGTTTCTACTCTGGAGTGAATGGGTATTGGACAGTTGGGTGTAAACTAGGCTATTGGTTTCACTCTCTTATCTAATTACTGGGTTCACGTTCACGGTTCATCTCTATATTTCTATATTTATGGTGTCGATGTGCAAAAGCATGGTGACACTAAGTGTACAAGGCAGTGTAATATTCTTTCTCAATTGAGACTATACAGAATATAATATAAATCACCAGCATAGTATGATTAGACTATTGAAAATGTCTGATCTTCAACCTCCAATTTTATAACCTCTCTTCGATAATCTGATACCGGTTCAACGCTACTTTCAAGTGGAATATTCTATTGGCGACAGCTCTCTTTGCTTGCACTTTTTAGAACTTTCAATTGAGATGAGATGGATATATAGTCGAGTATTGAATACTAAGCAAGCAAAAAAGTTAACAATAAGTATAAAAAGTATAACGGACAGACCTTGTTTAGCTAAAACAGGAAATGGAGTAAAGAGTGAGTGACATTTAATAAACTTACAGAAGAATAATCATTGAAAAATTACTTAAAAAATTTTTCATAGTAACTTGCATGCTATGATACTAATCTCAAACTAGAAAACACGGACTGTTATATTATTTGGCAAGCATTTGTCAATATCTTAAATGTAAAGCATTGTGCATCATTTCAACGAATTGTTTTTTTAGAAATATTATTGTAATTCTTATTTCTGTATATGTAATTAAAATAGATTATTATTTAAACAGCAGTATCTAATATTTTTCAAAGGTTATTCTTAACATTATGATAAGAATATTCTCATATATGAATATAAAAATTAATGAATTTTTTTCAATTTTTCGAGATGATTATATCAGAATATGTAATACTTAATATTAATGAGCTACTAGTACAATATTAAAATATTAGAATAAAGAAAAAGTAAATTAAAACAAAAATAGTATAATATTACAGTAATTAAAGAGAATACATGTATTTAGTAATTAAATGCAAAGTATTATATTGCTTTATATTTATATAAAGATATATTTTATAATATTTATTTTTATGTATTTCTTGTATGATTTTTTTACATAATATAATGTATAAAATATATAATAAACATATAACATCATGTAACAAGAGATCAATTTTATATAATTTATTCTGCAATGTATAATAATGATATATAAATTAAAAATATTTGATTATGTTGAAAAACACAGATCGATAGGAAGATTCTCAATTAGTTCACATATTTATATTATATTAATTGTATCATTATATACATCTTATATGTAAAAAGTATTTTATTTATATCATTTTCAATTGAGAATATATCATTACAAGAAAGAATTAATCAACAATTAAAAGATTTTATTGTATAATAAAATATGTTATATGTATATTTCTATGAAATATAAATTAATCAAATTATATATCTCACATTTATATATCTCACAGGATAAAGTTTTATACTTTACCTAAAGTATCTGAAAAATTTTATAAAATGCTAATAATTATTAAAAGTAGGGAGTGTAAAAGAGTCATATGACTTAAAAGAAGAATCTTTAAAACATGTTTTGCTACTTTATTTAAAGTTAAAATAAGAAGGAAACAATGTTTATTTAACCAGGAAACTATGTGAGAAATATTTAAAAAATGATAATAAATATTTAATGAATTCTACACCACGAAATTGTATAGGAATGCTGTACAGAAAATATAGAATGTTGTCCATTTTAATTTAGCTTCCTCTTTCTAAAAACTTATTGTAGAAAAAAATATTTCAGACAAAAGTTGTACCTACAGTTTCAATAAGGACATAAGATGATGCCATTAGTTTGACTTTGGATAATCATTTGAATATCATATCACCTTTAACTTCTTAAATGGAAATTCCCATTTTTTATTGAATATTCTTAATTTTATTCTTTTATTGCAAATTCATAACTTCAAGAGCTTTAGAATTCATTAAATTGATAAATGGAAATGTAATACATAAAATGTAATACAATTAGTACTTGTTTTAAAACTTTTCATTTTTTATTAAACTGATCAAACAAATATTTTGACAGAGGTTTTAAAAACATTTATTATCCTTAATAAAATATTTTCCCCAGTTTTTTGATAAAATAATCCTGGTTAAATAATTATTTTCATCTTATTTCAATTTCACATAAGATATTAAAACATATTTTATAGGTTCCCCTTTTAAGTAAAAAATTGCAATTTTTACACTTCCTTCTAAGTAGATATATTATTTTAAGTAAATATATTTTTTGTTTAAATAATATTTAAATGTATAAATCTATTTATTTTAGTTATTAATCTATTCTGTCAGTGTATTTTTGATTATATTTATTTTGTGCAACGAATTAATTTATGTATAACTTTAGTTGTTACAAATTTAGAAAAATATATAAAAGCTAATTAATTTGCTTGTAGAAAAGAAGTTGTTTTTCTGACTATTTTTATTTTAACAAAAACACAGTAAAACTAATTATCTACAATACAATCTTTTGTCTCTAAACAATCATTTATCTTGTTTTGTACCAGTTCAATTTACATATTTAATACAACTTTTTGTATTTAAATTCTATTAGTATAAGTATTAGTTTTAATCATATAATATTTAGAAAATAGATATAAATATATTGGTAATATAGATATAAATTAATTGGTAAAATTATAATTAATTTTTTATTAATTTTATTGTTTTCATTAAGTTTCAAATAAATCTAAAAAAATTTTAATATAATAAAAGACTCTAATATGCAACTTCAAAGGAATTGGGCTAATTGAAAGACAGATACGATAAATAAAGGACATAAATTTTTTCTTTTTGGCTTTTTTTATTGATATCTTCACATGTTTTGGTTTCTCTAATTTAAATTACCATCAGTGAGTAGTATGTCAGTTAAGTTATTAATTATATATCTGTCTCGATTTTAATAACGTGTTCGTAATTGTTCGCTGATAAAGAATTTGACTGTTTGACATATGTATGTGTATGTGTATATACAGATGGGGACACAAATGCCTACTCACATGGATTTATGCACATCCCGACAGAGTTGTAAACGTAAAGTCAGAGACATAAGTCAACGCACAAGGATTTATATAACGTAGGCATAATATTACGATGCGTAAATCCTTGTGCCTTGACTTACGCCTCCGACTTATGATGTTTATAATCTTTGACTATATAATCAAATCAAAGTTTACAACTCTGTCGGGAACAATTACGACGATTTTTGTGCTCAGGCCCTAGCACATTGAATTCTATGGCGTCAAAGCTTGCTTACATCTACTTAACACTCTTCTGTCATAAACTGTTATGTGCTCAGACCCTTATTTACTGAAAGTTAAACAAGGACGAAGCATGTTAGTAGCGTCTCTTCAAATCCAGTCAAACAACGTACGATGTACGAGCGAATTGCGTGTCGACTTTTGTAACGCTTAGTTCGTTGAAATAAATGTTTTTCTTGTTACTTGTTCAGTATGTTGATATATAAAACAAAATATAATTGTACAAACATAATATGGTTGTATGGAAGAATTACTTGAAAAAAAGTATAACGCAGAAATTCTAATTTATTTTTATAGCTAAGATGCAGCTTAACATTTTAGTTTAGCATTAATTAAAAAATATCTTTTAAAATTTTAAATATATTCAAAAACATGTTTAAATATATTTTTTGTGTTTTTAAAATTGATAATTCAATCTTCAGAATCTTTTGTATTATTAACTAGAATATTTAAACAGAATATCCCACTTTTTAATTATTTTTTAATGATAGGCTTTTTAATTAATTTGGAATTAATTTTTTTAATGAAAATATCAAGGCATCATCAATAACTTTTAAATGGTTGAAAAAAACGGTTCTATAAATTAAACACTGAAGAATATACAGTAAACAGATAAAAATTACATTTTTAGTTAATTTTAGATGAGATTTAGTAAAATTCTATTTTCAAGTTTAGCTATGGAAATATATATAATATCAAAAATAAAAACCTGTGATAGATAATTAAATGTTAACTTGATATTTTTGCTAAAAAAAATTGATGTCAGAATTGATCAGAGTTGGGCATTCAAAAAATAATGAGAAGTTTAAAATAATATTATACTTAAATATAATAAATTTGTACATATAATATTAAATTATAATATTTAATAATTATATATACTAATTATATAACATATATGTATTATTAATTGAAATATATAATTTTTTAATTAAGCTATATTAATTATAATTATATATAATTTTATTAAATAATAATTTTTATTTCATTAATATTATATTAATATTATATATTATTGTTATATTATAACACGATAATATAACATAATAATTTAAAAAACAACTAAAACATATAATAGTTATTAATTAAAATAACAGTTAAAGCAATCAACAATATATTAATATTACAAATGATAAAAACAAAAATATTATAGTAATATTATATGATTTTTTAAATGGAATTATTCTAATTTTTTTATATAAATTGATTCTTCGCTATATTCTATAAAAAGTTATTATGATTGTATAATAACCAAAATTATAATAATTTACAAGATATTTCATACTTTAATTTGACATAATTTTACGCAACCTATAAAATCTTGTAAAATATCTTGTAAAATATTCATTTTCCGATTATATTATTTTAATACTTGTATGCACAAACTAATGAGAGAAATTAATTGATGTAAAGAAAACATATAGTTGTCCTAAAAATATTAAAGATAAAATATGAATTTGCAACGAGTATAAATATTTTTTCTTTAAGACAACTATATTTTTACACTAATTGATTCCTCTCATTACTCTGTGCATAAAAGTATTAAGACAAGATAATCAAATACAGTCGGACCTTTTATCCTACGACCCTCTTATGCTACGAAACCTCTTATCCTATGACAAAAAATCCTCTCATGCTACGACCGCGAAAGGGGAATTATACCCCCATTCTCAAATTTTTGTCGTAAGATCAGAGGTTTAAGGGGAAGATTCTGTATCGAAAATGTCGTAGGATAAGAGGTCCGACTGTAATGAATATTTTAAGAGATATTTCATAGTAAGTATATGTAAAATTATGTCAACTGATATGACTAAATTTTTGGCTATTATTTTTAACTTTTTAGAATATTGTGATGAATTGATTTACATAAAAAAATTAGGATAATTCTATTTACAAAAAAAAATTAGGTTAACCTTCACACGAGGGGTTGGTCACTGAGGTAATTTTTGTACAAGGGCTAGGTAATTCAGCGGCAATCTCAGCAAAATTTTGGGTAATCCAAAAGTTATTTTTGGTAAATCTAAATAATCTTTAGCGTTAAAATAATTTAAAGTAAAATTTCTTTTTCAAAATTTATTTTTAATTTGAGAACCTATTAGGTAATCTTAAATAATCCGAGATATAATTTAAGAGTAATCTTAAGTAATCCGTATTAAAGGGTAATTTTTGTACATTATAACTGTTAGTGACCAACCCCTCGCCTTCACATAACTTTGGCACATACAACAACGATTAAACTCGAGGGGTTGGTCACTAACAGTTATAATGTACAAAAATTACCCTTTGATACGGATTATCCTTAAATTATACCTCGGGTAACTTAAGATTACCTAATAGTATCTCAAATTAAAAATAAATTTTGAAAAAAAAATTTTACTTTAAATTATTTTAACGCTAAAGATTATTTAGATTTATCAAAAATAACCTTGGATTACCCAAAATTTTGTTGGGATTGCCGCTGAATTACCTAACCCTTGTACAAAAATTACCTCAGTGACCAACGATTAAACTAATATCGCTACTTTTTTCTCCTTTTGAGTCGAACAACTTTTATCTGAAACATTTTTATCTTACACTTAGGAATTTTGAGATATTCTATTAGATTAATTAAAATGAATCATCCCATGTACATATGTGCGCGTGCGTGTGTACTTTCTTAGTATGCTATACAGTGTTTTCAAATATATGCAAAAGTTAAAAAGTAATTTTAAAATATTTTTAATTTATTTAAGGAAGTTAATATATTTAAAAAAATATTTAAAATTTATTTCCTTTAATATTAATTAACACAAAAATATATTAATAAATAGTTTTTTACTTATTTGAATATGTAATAATTAATAGTTATAATTTTTTTATATTTATAGAAGTTTTATAAAATAATGAGATATGTATCTATATTTGTTAGATGTATTAGAGAAACAAGAGAGAGAGGATATTAATAAGCAACTATATTTTGTGGATTACAAAGCTTCCAATGATGTTTTCTTCAGGCCTTAGTTGTAATCTCTCTTTCCCCAGTTGTTTGGGTTATCCACAAGATAGTGAGGAATTGATACCAAAAATGGCACGTGAGCCAATCATTCTTAATGTTTATGATATGGTAAGTCATCATTTTCAACAAATAAATTTAAAATAATATTAGAACAAATAAATATACCATTAAAAATTGTTCATTGTTATGTTATCAATTTTCTAAAATTTAGTTGTATACATAATTATGTTATGAAAAAATTAATTCAACATATATATTCTTTTGCAGTATTGGATAAATGAATATACTACACCAATTGGTCTTGGTGTATTTCACTCAGGAGTGGAAATATATGGAACAGGTATGTATGTTCGAAAAAATTAATTATAAGGATTTAATATGTATATCTCTGTTACAGAATATGCATATGGTGGTCATGCTCAACCAAGAAGTGGCATTTTTGAAATCACACCAAGGGTAGCTGAAGAATTAGGCGAACAATTTAGATATAGGTGCAGTTTGTATTTTTTATTTTTATTTAAACTACATATCTTTATAAATAAATATCTTTATAAAAGATAAGCTCTACTCCTTATAAAAGATAAGTGCTTTAATACTTCTCATATGATCAATCTAAAAAGTGTCATCTTTTATATTGTAGACAATCTGTTCATATTGGATATACAGACTTCACAGAAGAAGATGTTTCAAGAATTATTACCGAGTTGGGCAAAGATTTTAGAGGAGATCGTTATCATTTGATGAATAAAAACTGTAATCACTTCAGCAGTCAGTTCACATTGGTAGAACATTTTTCTGAATATTATTAATGGATATATGATATAACAATATAATAAAAATTAAATTATTTTAGATTCTATGTGGACAGGAAATACCTGGTTGGGTAAATCGTCTAGCATATTTCAGTTCATGTGTACCATTTCTTCAACGTTGTTTACCAAAGGAATGGCTAACACCTGATGCTTTACAACACTCTCTTAGCCAAATTAGTCATCACGAAAGTACACCACCATCGGATACTTCATTGTAACATTTAGTTAGCATCGTTAAAATGCACGGTCTAAAATACCGTAGAAGTTATACTTTCTAGGTAATATTAAACATGAAAAAAATGTTAGAGCTATATAACTTTGCCAAGATTTGAAAATCTAAGAAACTGAACCGTCAAAACAAGGTACAAATTTGATATTGTACACTTGAATGCGATTGCTAACATTAGTACCAAAAAGATTGCCTTTGTTGCAACATGTCTCCTAAAATGGCAATCTGCAATGTCGCATGTGTTCTTTGTTGAATAATACAGTCAAGATATTATAGTTACATAATGAATAGATTATTATATATTATAATTACATATGAATTCAAATTGTAATGAACAAGAAACTTGTACGTTAATGAAAACAAACTTGTTACATCAGAAAGATAATTACTAAAATTAATTTTTTTTACAAAAGTTTTTTTATTTCTTATTTTTTACATTTGAGGCTATAAAATACTAAGTTTTAAAATCTAATGCGTGAACATCAGATAGATATATACATATATGTAAGAAATATAATAATATGCAATAGTTTGAATATATTTAATGATCTAATTATTTTCTATAACTTATATATATATTTTGTTTTTTTAAATATATACATATATATTACATAGATTTTATACCTTATATAGAGTGTCCCAGAGCACTTGTGCCAACGCTCGTGAGTAGGTAGGGCACAGTAAACTGAGCAAAAAAGTCTTATACTATTTTGCGATTTTCGCATGATTATTAAAATATTAATTAACTCCCCTGTGGTTTAACCCGAGTCTTGGTAGTCAGACTCGGGGTAACATTTTCTTTCATAACTTAAGAACCAGATATCGTAGGAACATGAAAACATTTTTATCAAAACATTCTCAAAAATTTATAGAAACCTACAGAAACTGAGTTTCACAAATAGACACATATTTTAAGATTTATTACTTTTAAATCCGCCATTTTTGAATTTTTGATCACAAATTTGAAAATTGCACCATCAAAACCTATTATATAACCTGAAAGTAAATATTTTTCTTTGCAGGAAAAATTTAACCATTTTGATACGATTTCTGTCATTAAATAGAGCCGCAAGAAGATTAAAAACGCTTAGCGAACAATATTATACATATCTACAAGATGTCCGGTAATAATTGCCCCAACTTTCTAGGGCAGATAGAGCAGGTCAAATTGAACATAAAAGTCCTGTATCATTTTGCGATTAGCGCAATAATTATTGAACTATTAATTAAAAACGCTCAGGGTATGCTGAGCGCTATATACAGCGCGCGCTTCTGCCCTAGAGTTGGGGCGATTATTACCGGACATCCTGTAGATATGTATTATATTGTTCGCTAAGCGTTTTTAATTAATATTGTAATAATTATTGCGAAAATCACAAAATGGTATAAGATTTTTTTGCTCAGTTTACTGTGCCCTACCTGCTCACAAGTACTCTAGGACACCCTGTATATATATATATATATATATATATATATATATATATATATATATATATATGTATAGGGTGGACCATTTTAATCCATCCAGTCGAATATCTCGAAAACCAAGCCCAGGAAAGAAAAATGTTTCAGACAAAAGTTATATGGTTTCGAGGGGGCCATAAGATGGTACCATTGGTTTGACCTTGAAAAGTCATTTGAAGGTTACGTGAAGGTCACTTCAAATTTTTTAAATGGAACACCCTATATATTTTTACATATTCTTGTAGCTCATCTCGAGAGTTTTCCAAAACACTTATGGCAAAGTATTTTTCATCAAGTTTTTTTTGAGTTATAAGGCTTCAAAGTTGCAGTATTTTGACATAAAGTACAAGATATCTCATAAAATATTCATTTTTTGATTATCTTACTCTAATACTTTTATGCACAGAATAACGAGACGAATCAATTGGCATAATTAAAACACATAATTAAGTTAAAGTAAAATCTGAATTTGCAACTAACAGTTACACATTTTTACTTTAACATAATTATGTGTTTTCTTTACACCAATTGATTCGTCTCATTATTCTATGCATAAAAGTATTAGAGTAAGATAATCAAAAAATGAATATTTTACGAGATATCTTGTATTTTATGTCAAAATACTGCAACTTTGAAGCCTTATAACTCAAAAAATACTTAATGAAAAATACTTTGTCATAAGTGTTTTGGAAAGCTCTCGAGATGAGCTACAAGAATATGTAAAAATATATAGGGTGTTCCATTTAAAAAACTTGAAGTGACCTTCACGTAACCTTCAAATGACTTTTCAAGGTCAAACCAATGGTATCATCTTATGGTCCCCTCGAAACCATATAACTTTTGTCTGAAACATTTTTCTCTCCCGGGCTTAGTTTTCGAGATATTCGACTGGATGGATTAAAATGGTCCACCCTGTATATACATACAGGGTGGCCCATTTTAAACAATACGGTCAATTTTCTGGTAAACTAAGCGAAATATCGAAAAATAGTGCAGACATGTGTTGCATGGTTTTGAAGGGGCTATAAGATGGTACCATTGATTTGACTTTGGATAATCAATTGAAGGTCACGTCGATTTTTTAAACGGAACATCCTATATATTGGATATTCTTGTAGCTTATCTCGAGAGTTTTCCAAAACGCTATAATCAAATGTTTTTTCATTAAACATTTTTCGAGTTATAAGGTTTCAAAGTTGCAATATTTTGACATAAAATACAAGATATCTCATAAAATATTCATTTTTCGATTACCTTACCTTAATACTTTTATGCACAGAATAATCAGACAAATCAATTGGTGTAAAGAAAACACATAGTTATCTTTAAGAAAAAATCTGAATTTGCAACTAACAGTTACACATTTTTACTTTAACATAATTATGTATTTTAATTACGCCAATTGATTTGTCTCATTATTCTGTGCATAAAAGTATTAGGGTAAGATAATCGAAAAATGAATATTTTACGAGATATCTTGTTTTATGTCAAAATATTGCAATTTTGAAGCTTTATAACTCGAAAAATGTTTAATGAAAAAACATTTCATTATAGCATTTTGGAAAGCTCTCGAGATAAGCTACAAGAATATGCAATAATATATAGGGTGTTCCATTTAAAAAAATCGACCTTCAAATGATTATTCAAGGTCAAACCAATGGCACCATCTTATAGCCCCTTCGAAACCATGCAACACATGTCTGAACCATTTTTCGATATTTCGCTTAGTTTACGAAAAAATTGATCGTATTGTTTAAAACGGGCCACCCCCTGTATATATATATATATATAGAAATTTTCGTAAATCATAAATATTTTAAATTACATACTCTGGAAACAAATTAGAGTCAAAAATTTTACTAAGATAGATAATATTAATAGCGGTTTTTTGAGTTACAAGTAATCAAAGTTCAATCATCAAAGGCTAATAATATCACATAATTCCCGCACTCAAGTACGTACACGCGTATTTTCTTATCTTGATCTTCTATAATTCACTTAATATTAATTTTACTGTGTAACTAATATTCAGACACTTATGGTTCTGAAGTAATTAATAGTTAAGACTATTTAAAAATATTTACTTATAAATTTAACTTTAGATATGCAAATAAAGTTATATTCTGTAATTACTTTTAATTAATAATTTTTTAATTATTTTAATTAAAATTAGATTTTGCGTTTGATTATATTTGAAATTTATTATGATTTATATAGTTATAAAGACATATAAAAGCATAAAAATTAATAAATCGCGAAAAATAATTTTTTTTTATATTTTCCTAGAAGTGCCTGTGCGCGTGCGTATGTGTATGGTCGGTATTCATAGGATGCTTGCGACACAAGCGTCTTATTCATTCTGTCTTTTTTTTTAACATCCAATGACTATGCTCATATGTCACCCTTAATCGAATTTAATAATATCTGTAATTCTAAAGATGTCGTTCTATAACAGTCGGAATTTTGAAAAATTTTGGAATTTCGGAAAAATAACGGCGTGGGGACCAATCAGAATCATCTAACTTTTATTCTTCCGATTTTTCGATAGCCTCGTTCCCTATAAAATAATGTTTACGAAAAATAAAATGATTGTTGGCACGAACATAAATAAATGAAAAAGCTGTTCTCTTTATTATTTTTTCTCTTTTAGTTTTTCATTGATAACAATCATAGTTCGTTGTCATCAATCTGCGTCTGATCGCTGTCCTCTTCGTTTTCGTTCTCTTCTGAAGAATCAAACCATGCTTGCAATGACAAATTATCTGATCTCAAAGTCTTCCACTCGTCCAATTTTCGACAATCTACATAACATACATATACAAGGTTTTATTTTAACAGACAAATTAATTTTAGAAAAATTGAATTTAAAACAAGAATTTCAACAGAGGTTAAATGCGCTACGTCCACATCATTAATACTGAATAGATTTAAAAAGAGTATAAAATTAAAATTTAATTATTATAATATAAAGTAAAAATAAATCGAAAACATAGATTTTATAGAAAAATATTTAAAAAAATTTTACTTTATTTTAATTAATCTTAACATATATATATATTTAAAAATAGGCGTAAATATATATAAGTGCTACCCCAGCGAAAATTCAATTTTTTAAATAAATATAAACGAAACTATTATATAAATAAAATATAGAAAGACATGTATAATAACTGAAAATTTTTTTGTTTATAACTTTCTAATAAACAACGAACAACGCTTAAAACCTTTTGAACATTACTCAGGGCAGTGAACTTGAAAACATACGCTACCCTCCATAAGTTTGGAAACACTCTATAAAGATTTTTAATATAAAGAAAATACATAATAAAATCGATCTATTTTTGTTTGTAAATGTTTATTTACTAATTATATTAATTATCTTGAGTCATGATTCATACGGAATCTAGCGCGTCGGGGTCATTTTCAGTGATTGTGATTAATTTTATCAATTTTACAAAAACTTAAATTGCATTTACATGACTTCTTATCACTCTGACGTGTAGTTATAATTCGCGCACACATTACAGGCGCCACTACATCTAATATGCTGTACTAGTTCTAGTTATAGCAAAATACGTGCTATAACAGATCAGTACGCGAAATTCAACTTCGAGCGCTCCGGTATTACGAAATAATCACCGATATATTTTCGGCATGTATAAGTGTTCCAAGTGTCCTAAGTAGAAATATTTGTTATCGTATGATATATTTATATCAAAAACCTGCATAGATCACTGCCGTACAATTGTTTATCTGTAAAATATAGGGTTTTTCCAAACTTATGGAGGGTAGTGTATGTCAAAGTTAACGTAATTAGCACAGGCTCTGTTATTTCAGACTTTTAATGGTTTTATTTATAATAAAACCTTCTTAAAAACTTTTTAAAAAGAGGCAAGTCTTTTTTAAAAAGTTATAAATGAAAACGTTAAAAGTTTGAAATAACATAGCCTGTGCTAATTACGTTGACTTTGACATATGTTTTCAAGTTCACTGCCCTGAGTAATGTTTAAAAAATTTTAAACGTTGTTCTTTGTTTATTATAAAGTTATAAACAAAAAAATTTTTCGTTATAAATGTCTTTCTATGTATTAAAAACGCATTGAACGCACATTATATATGTATTAAAAGTGCATATGGAACTGTATAATGGTCCAACAGAATAGAGGAAAATGATAATGTGTGGTTATAAGATAAAAATTATAAATAAAAGATTTTCTCAATATATTTTTTAAGTATGGATTGAATTGAGATTTTACATTGAAACTGCACGCAGTACTGTCAGCCTTGGTAGTTTCCACACTCTCAAGTTTTGGCATATAAATTATATTTATTATTAAAAGCAATAAATATAAAAATAATAATAATATAATTTATATATACAGGGTGTTTTATTTTAAGTGAATGGTCGATTATTTTGCGAATCGATGATTTTATTGAAAAATGTTTCAGACAAAAGTTGCATGGTTTGAAGGGGGACATAAGATGGTACCATTGGTTTGACCTTCGATAGTCGTTTGAAGGTAACGTAAAGGTCATCTTTAATTTCTTAAATAGAACCTACTATTTTTCATTACATATTCTTGTAGCTTACCTCAAAAGTTTTCCAAAACATTATAATAAAATATTTTTTCATTTAATACTTTTCCAGTTATAAGGCTTATAAGGCTTTCCAGTTATAAAGTTGCAATATTTTGACATAAAATACAAGATATCGCGGTAAAATATTCATTTTTCGATTATCTTACCTTAATACTTTTATGCACAGAATAATGACTCGAATCAATCAGTGTAAAGAAAAAAACACATAGTTATCTTTAAGAAAAAATCTGAATTTGCAACTAGCAGTTACACATTTTTACTTTAACATAATTATGTATTTTAATTACACCAATTATGTCCCCCTTCAAACCATGCAACTTTTGTCTGAAACATTTTTCAATAAAATCATCGATTCTCAAGATAATCGACCATATCACTTAAAATGAAACACCCTGCATATAAAAATTTATTTATATTTTAATTAATTAATGCATAAAAATTTTTTTGAAATAATTTAAATTTATTAAATATAAAAAAATTAATATTAATGAAAACATAATAAAAAATATTTTTGATTTATTTTATCAAAATAATCCTTTTAAATTTAGGCATATCATTAAAATAAAAATAATATTAAAAATATTAAATAACGGCTTCGCCTCGTCCCCCATACCTTCCCATATAAATAAATATAACAAAACTTGATATTATAGAAACTACCAAGGCTGATTGTATTGCGTGAAAATTTTAATTGTAAAACTCTTAATTCAATCCATGTCTGAAAAACATATTAAAAGACTTTCTTTCTTTATAATTTTTAACTTATAGCCATAAATAATAATTTTTCCATATTCTGTTGGATCATTATACAGTTCCATATGGGTTTTCAGTACATATAATATGCAAAAAAATACATATAATAATTGAAACTTTTTTTATTTATTACTTTTTAAAAAAGACTTGTCCCTTTCTAAAAACTCTTCTACATTTTATTTTTATAATAGTTTTGTCTATATTTATAAAAAAAATTGAGTTTCTGCTGAGGAGGGGAGTGGCATTTGTACACATTTACCAAAGTAGAGATTTCTATCTAAAAAGTTAATTTTGTGCTGAATTTGTAAGTATCACACAATGTCACAATTTAATATTTCCTACAAAATCTAACAATATTTATCTAAAACATTTTTTAAAATTAAATTTTTCGAAATATTTATCTATTAAAATTAAAATAAAATTGTGCGGAGATAATCCAATCTGTGCAGATTTTGGTAAGTTTGCTACAAATTGTTGTCAGTAAAAAGATCACAAATTTATATCATCTATAACCGATTAAATCGGTAAATTAACAGCAGAAACTGACAATGAGGAAGATCTACAATTCCTAATTATTTAAATAAAATAATAGCGACGTTATCATTTAAATTTTAAATAGTATTCTACATGCTATCCTACATAAGAAATCAGTCAAGTGGTACTTTTTGAATCGTGTATATGTCTTAGTTTTTTTAATTGATTAGAAGTTACATCTTTCTTTTGATTTTCCATATATGTGTATATATATATATATATATATATATATATATATATATATATATATATATATATATAAACATATACATATATGTATATATATGTATATATAT
The DNA here is from genome assembly GCF_047496725.1 of Anoplolepis gracilipes. Classification (NCBI taxonomy): domain Eukaryota; kingdom Metazoa; phylum Arthropoda; class Insecta; order Hymenoptera; family Formicidae; genus Anoplolepis; species Anoplolepis gracilipes. The sequence continues at coordinate 2,272,963 of NC_132975.1, forward strand.
ATAAACTTCTCACAACAATTAAAGAAACACCTAAATTTTCTTGAAAATAGGCAAAATTCAATCAACTTCGTTAAAAATCAACGAATTTATACATTTACGTTCTCTATGATTGTTACTGAGTTACCTTCGATTAAATAAAATGTGAGCACTTTGAGTTTGATTGTTTATAATTCCGTTAAAAATCATCGTACCGCTATGAGCAAAAAAGATTCTTAAAGCTGAAACTTTGCTTTGTCAAATGGAATAATAGTCAAATGTTTAAATGGTTGTTTAAAAAATCTGACTATCATTCTATTTGATAGAGCAAAGTTTGAGCTTTAAGAATCTTTTTGGCTCAGAGCGGATGATTTTTAACGGAGTTATGAGCAATCAAACTCAAGATGCTCACTTTTTATTTAATCGAAGGTAACTCAGTAAGAAACAATCGTAGAGAAATTTTTAAAAAACGATTTTGTAGGAAAAACTTCAAGCTTTCATGTTAGAAAGGTTAGAATTGTCGTAGAACTTTTTTAGAGACGTGACAAACCGACAAAGTAAGAAATAAATTTCGCATTTGGTCCAGCTCGTAGTTTTCTGCAAAAATTATCAAACTCACAGAAACATTAAAATAACGGTAAACTTTCAAAAATAGAGATTTCAATATTTAAAATGCTTTTTTTAAATTTAAATTTTGTTGATTTTTAACGAAGTTACAGTTGATTGAATTTTGCCTATTTTCAAGAAAATTTAGGTGTTCCTTTAATTGTGTGAGGAGTTTATATATATATATATATATATATATATATATATATATATATATATGTGTGTGTATAATGTATATGTACATATAAATATATAAAACACACAAAATATACATATCATTTACATACCTAGGCTATAGAAATCGCAAAGAGTGTATTGTCGATCACCTTCTTCCACCAAACCGCCATATAAATACAAAACGTTGTGTTTCATCGTCATTCCAGCATTCATCCGCGGAGATGGAAAAAATTTCACGTTTCCGCCATTTACCACTGTCGAAGAGGATGGATGGAGAAATGATGAAGAAGTTGGCGCTGTTGAACTTATTGTCATCTATGTATATATAAAAAAACCCACTAAATTTTTTTAATGACATATTTTTAAAAACTAATCGGGTAATTATACAGAATAACGGACCACCTCCTAATGTCAATGACTTTGATATATATTATCAAGATCATGATCCTGAATAAGGTTCTGAAGGTTTTAGCCGGCGTTCGTTGTTTGTTAAAAAGTTATTAACAAAAAAAGTTTGAAAAATGAGATATAGTTTTTCGTTCTTGTCGAAAGTGAAGTAACATTTACCAATATATAATGATTTTACAGTAAACGTATTACATTTAAATTAATAAATCCATTGAAAGTACAATTCATTATTGTCCTCAAAAGAATTTCAAGTTTACAAGAAATGTCACGAACAGTAGTAAAATCAGTAAAAAAGATAAACAAAGACGACTTACTACTATTCTCAGCGATACAATATAACAATATAATACAAAAGCATGGGCACACGGTGTCCGAAAATTATATATTGTTTATTATACATTTTTTGTTCATAAACTGTTTAATAAACAACGAGAGCCGGCTAAAACCTCCAAAATCTTACTCAGGATAATAACCTTGATAATATATGTCAAGGTCATTGACATCGGGAGGTGGTCTGTTATTCTGTATAATTACCCTAATTCGGAATAAATTCTTATTTATAAGAAATAGATTAATATTATATTAAGTCTCGATATAGTATTAATTGTATTAGTTATTCATTTGTTTTATCCTCACTAATTTCGATGAAATAGGTTATAATAAACCAGTTAAAAATAAAAAACATGTATTTTTTATATGTATACGTTCATGTCCCAGTAAAAAATTTTTATATATAATCAGACAAAATTATACAATCTAATTATACAAATTTATATACGAAATTTGTTCATATATATATTTTATATATAATTATATATAATTATACATAAAATGTTGCAGCATTGTGTATAAGTATGTATAAGTTTACATACACATAATTCTAATTGCAGCTATCAATCCATTTATATATAAATATACGTAACGTTTTATACGGTGTCATCTATAATTATACATATTTTTACACAACTGTGTAGAATCCTGTATAATTATATTCAATTCTGCATAACTATACATAAGAAATTTTTTATCGGAGTATGTTCACGACTTAAAACTATCTTTCAAAGCTACTTATAATTGATTTTGAATGGAATAGAAGCGTATAAAAAAATAATCTTCATTAAATTAGCCTTCTAATAACAGAGTAAAATTATCTTAAAAAATGCTAATTAAATTGATATTTAGAATTAGCTTAATTTAGTAGAATCTTAATATCAAAGAAGCGTGAACTTGTTTCTGATTAGTCATGCTCTATTCTTGTTCAACTTCCAATAACAAACATAGAACGACGTTACGTGACGTTCGAGCCTAAGATGGCAGTGGCAGCGGCAAAGTGGCGATAGAGTTTGCGCTTTTTTGACTTTTAGAAGTCTACCTAACCTAACCTAATTAGCACTAATTTTAAGATAAGTTAAAGCTAACTTGTCTTAAATTTGTGACTTATTTAGCGCTAATAGATGACTAACTTAATGATATCGAAAACGATTTACAAAGCGTCAAATTGTTACAAATTTTGTCGACAGAAAAACTATCAATAAAAAATCTGTTATATCGCAGATGGTAATAGAATACTAGTAGAACTGTAACAGAATCTGTTGACACAACTTGAAAAGAGATCAGGGGCAGAAAATAAAATTTATTTTGAATAATCACAACAGATTGGCAGTATGAACTCATATTGCTCCCATATAACTCAAATATTATATATTTATATATTTACATGTTACATATTTACTTTATATTTTCAATCAAGCGAAAAAGATGTCGACAAGTCATCTTTTTACTTTATTGAAAGGATAACTAATAAAATTATTAAAATTATATAAAGAGCTCCGATTAATAAATAAGTAAATAATAAAGAGGCAATAGGAGCGAGGAGTGAATATAAAATTGTAAGTTTGTTATATATAGATGATATGTCGCACTTGTATTGACAATAAGTACATTAGTAACATTCTATAGAATGACGGAAATTACAATAAAAATTTGAACGTTTCGATTCATGTTTTGAATCCTCTTCAGCATAATATATGAATTAAATAAATGAATTATAAATAAAAAACTAAATTAATGATAATACATCGTGTAATAAAGGCGTAAGACATGTGTGAACATAAAATCCGTGATCGTATTCGCATGATTAAAAGGGTCACTGCCTCAGAACCGCTGTACATATTTATCGCATGTTAGTTGTATAAAATTACATATATATAAAACGATCCAACTTATTTCGGCTCTTTTTTTTTTTTTTTTTTTGTACGGCTTGCATAATAATCCCGCGAGGCAATTCTCCGAGGTTTCCAGACTGAAGGAGGTATGCAGTTAGATTGAGGGGTTAAGTCTGTGTTAATAAAATGAGTATAATAAATACCTGTTTGTAATAAAGTAATTTTACCGTTAGTTTGTGTATAATGGTGGTAACTCAGAAAATGCTTACAGGATATGCACTCCGTTTGTGTGTTGTTGAATCTATAGTATATATGTCGCGACAACTGATGTTTAACGTGTGGTTATGCTGATGGTACAGACGGTAATGAGCTCTTTTCTTAACCGCAAATCCCATAACATCTTTACACATTTTAGAATTAATGTCCTCATGAAGGTGATACGCTTAGAAATCAAAGAGTTATACGATTCTGTTAGGCTGGCACACAGGAAAATGTTTGAGATTACACATTTAATCCAATTACACACACCGATATCAGTCTACAACCTATTCTTTACATCTCAAAGTCGACCTTTATACTCATATTTTATTAGAGAACGATCCAGACTTAACAAAAAATTCGACCATCTAATAAACAAACAACAAAAATTAACTACCCAACCCATTCGATATTTTCATCTACATAATATGTCAGCACACCAACACAAATCAACCCATGACCAACCCGTCAATGCTTCTTACTCTTTAAAAAAACTTCCATTTTTTGACGAAAAAATCGACACAAAAATTGAAATCGTACCAAAATTTTACATCAGAACAACATATTTGACCTCAAAGACAATTGGTTTATTAATCTATCCTCTACACACTTTCCTAGAGAGATACAAGACTTTCTACAATTAAGCGATAATTTCAGCGTACCTTCCACCTCTACATCTAAGATAGCTACCGATTTTATCAAAAATTTTGAAAACAGTCTAAAAAAAGTTCCTACGAAAAAAGAACATTGTTGAGAAGTAACTGCATACAGTAACTGACAAAATAAAAAGTGCTCTAAAAGATGTCGACATCAGATTAGCCTACTATAGTATAAATAAAAACAACAAATTTATTAAGACACACAAAGATCCTATCCCTAGTCCCATGAAAAACCAACGTGGTATATAAAATTAATTGTCTAAATTGCGACGCTTCATATATTGGTCAAACGGGAAGAAAGCTGAATACTAGGATAAAAGAACATAAGACCAACATAATGAAGCCCAATAACAACAAATCAGTGATCACTGACCACCGCCTAACATACAATCATGACTTTGATTGGGACAATACACAAATACTAGACAACGAGCCCTATTACACAAAAAGACTGATATCTGAAATGTTATACATTAAACGACAAAAAAATAGCATAAATCTACAAACAGATATAGAATGTTTGCCAGCTATTTACGATAATATAATAAACAAACTGCCTAAGATCTAATGTCACCTATCTAACTCTTTCCATCTTAAATGTATTTTTCGCCCTTGAGCTCATTACCGTCTGTACCATCGGCATAACCACACGTTAAACATCAGTTGTCGCGACATATATACTATAGATTCAACAACACACAAACGGAGTGCATATCCTGTAAGCATTTTCTGAGTCACCACCATTATACACAAACTAACGGTAAAATTACTTTATTACAAACAGGTATTTATTATACTCATTTTATTAACACAGACTTAACCCCTCAATCTAACTGCATACCTCCTTCGGTCTGGAAACCTCGGAGAATTGCCTCGCGGGATTATTATGCAAGCCGTACAAAAAAAAAAAAAAAAAAAAAAAGAACCGAAATAAGTTGGATCGTTTTATATATATGTAATTTTATACAACTAACATGCGATAAATATGTACAGCGGTTCTGAGGCAGTGACCCTTTTAATCATGCGAATACGATCACGGATTTTATGTTCACACATGTCTTACGCCTTTATTACACGATGTTTTATCATTAATTTAGTTTTTTATTTATAATTCATTTATTTAATTCATATATTATGCTGAAGAGGATTCAAAACATGAATCGAAACGTTCAAATTTTTATTGTAATTTCCGTCATTCTATAGAATGTTACTAATGTACTTATTGTCAATACAAGTGCGACATATCATCTATATATAACAAACTTACAATTTTATATTCACATCTCCTCGCTCCTATTGCCTCTTTATTATTTACTTATTTAATAAAATTATCTTTTCATCTCCAGATAACACATGTCCCTCAAAGATGACTAAAAGACGACTTAAAGACGTCTCATTATCTTTTAGATATCTTTAAAATGTCTTTTGGCCTTTCTGTGCTGTATGAGAATTTTTTAAAAGCCATTTCATTTTAAAAAAGGTGTATAGATAATCTGAGACACTTTGTATATTGTTATAAATATACTTAAATATAAATATATGTATATATGTATGTATGTACAATATGTATGTATATATATATATATATATATATATATATATATAAAATCGCAAAATGGTACAGGACTTTTCTATTCCATTTAACCCGCTCACATATATATATATATATATATACAGGGTGTCTCATAACTAACGAGCTAACGCTCGTGAGCGGGTTAAATGGAATAGAAAAGTCCTGTACCATTTTGCGATTTTCAGAATAATTATTGAAAAATTAATTTACAAAGATCGGTAAATCCGGCGCGAGTATCAGCCTGCCGCAAAAAAGATGGCGAGAAGGACGACCCTAAGGACGGTTGCTAAACACGTGCAGCGTAAAAAGGCGCCATTGCCTCGCGGTTACCAGGGGCATAGACGAGAAGCGTTGATAAGAACAATAGATTAGCGATTATTATTTAGCGACCGACCTAGCGGTGGCCGTCCTTCTCGCCATCTTTTTTGTGGCGGGCTGATACTCGCGCCGGATTTGCCGATCTTTGTAAATTAATTTCTCAATAATTATTCTGAAAATCGCAAAATGGTACAGGACTTTTCTATTCCATTTAACCCGCTCTACCCGCTCACGAGCGTTGGCTCGTTAGTTATGAGACACATTGTATACATATATATGTACAGATATATACATATACGGGGTGGGCCATTTTAAATTGTAAGGTCAATTTTCTCGTAAACTAAGCGAAATATTGAAAAATGTTTCAGACAAAAGTTGCATGGTTTGAAGGGGGACATAAGATAGTACCATTGGTTTGATCTTGGATAGTTGTTTGAAGATCACGTAAAGTGATCTTTAATTTCTTAAATGGAATCTATTATTTCTCATTACATATTCTTGTAGCTTACCTTAAAAGCTTTCCAAAACATTATAACAAAATATTTTTTCATTAAATACTTTTTGAGTTATAAGGCTTCAAAGTTGCAGTATTTTGACATAAAATACAAGATATCTCATAAAATATTCATTTTTCAATTATCTTACCCTAATACTTTTATGCACAGAATAATGAGACAAATCAATTGGCGTAATTAAGACACATAATTATGTTATAGTAAAAATGTGTAACTGCTAGTTGCAAATTCAAATTTTTTCTTAAAGATAACTATGTGTTTTCTTTACACCAATTGATTCGTCTCATTATTCTGTGCATAAAAGTATTAAGGTAAGATAATCGAAAAATGAATATTTTATGAGATATCTTGTATTTTATGTCAAAATACTGCAACTTTGAAGCTTTATAACTCGAAAAGTATTTAATGAGAAAATATTTTATTATAGTGTTTTGGAAAACTTTTGAGGTAAGCTATAAAGATATGTAATGAAAAATAGAAGGTTTCATTTAAGAAATTAAAGATGACCTTTACGTGACCTTCAAACGACTATCCAAGGTCAAATCAATGGTACCATCTTATATCCTCCTTCGAACCAAACAACTTTTGTCTGAAACATTTTTCAATAAAATTATCAATTCGCAAGATAATCGACCATATCACTTAAAATAAAACATCCTGTATACATATACAGAATACAGAAAACTCTATATTGTATATACAGTCGGACCTCTTATCCTATGACATTTTCAGTCCGGAATCTTCCCCTTAAACCTCTGATCCTACGACAAAAATTTGAGAGTGGGAGTATAATTCCCCTTTCGCGGTCGTAACATGAGAAGATTTTTTGTCGTAGGATAGGTTTCGTAACATAAGAGGGTCGTAGGATAAGAGGTCTGACTATATTTATATTTAAGTATATTTTATATTATGTGTATAATGGAAAAGAAAGAAAAATGCCTTTTTATTTGCACCCTTATATCCTGCGGTGACTCCTATCGCCTTTCTCTTTAATGTTATTAGAAAAAAAATATACCGTAAATATTCCGTCGTCGTCCACAGTAACTGTAGGTATAGAATTTGGAGATTCTTTCGATATTTCTTCCAAAATCTCTTGATCAGAATCATCACTCTGTTCTGATTCTTTATTAGCTTTTTTCTCTTTTTTTTTCCTTCGTCGTTTTTTGTCGTCAGTTACAGTTGTTTCTTTTTTTTCATTTAATGTTATGGCACGCCAGTGTAATTTTTCCAGGTCCAATGCAAGTAGATCGTTGTAAAATGTTCCACATAAATCTTTCTCATCATCATCATCATCATCATCGTTATGATTATCATACACACCGCCGAATATGAAAGCCTGATTCGCATGTTGGATTAATACAGCAGAAGCGCCACATCTTGGAGTCACTTGAATCCCAGTTTGTTTCACGCAAACCCATTTATATTTGATTAAATCGTTTTTGTTCGTTTGTGTCAAAAGAAACATATCGGCATGTATACAACCTTGATCTATCTCTTTTTTTATCTTTCTCTTACTATAGCCGCCATATACGACAAGCTTATTATCGATAGTCGGCAGTAATATACAACCGGATCGAGGTGTAGGTGCTATACCTTTAAAAAATTATTTTAATTAATATATGGTCATTGTCAATAATTGTTTGCATTAAAATATTTCTTAAGCTACTTGGTAAAATATTTAATAAAATATTTTCTAAATTCTCTTCATATAAATATTAAAATATTTTGAAAGTACTTAGTACATTCTTAACAAAATATTTAATAAATTCTTAATAAAACATGTTTACTATTATGTTAGATATGAAAATTTGATTTTGTTAAATATATTTTATGAATAATTGATAAAATATTATACTTAACAAATTTCTGATAAAATATTTGTTATCTCTAATTCTTTATACAGGGTGTCCCATAATTCGCGAAGCACCCGTCAGGTGCAGGTAGAGTAGGTTAAACTGAGTAAAAAAGTTATCTACCATTTTGTAATTTTCGCAATAGTTAATGAGATATTAATTATAAGAGATGAGCCAATCGGCGCCCGGCAGGAGCGCGCAGCAGCCTCCCACTGTTGATACTAGGCGCGCCCACGATGTGTCTATGTGTCTATGTGACTATGTGTGTGACTCTTCAGGTTGTCAATGCAGAGCGTTCCTCCCACCGCTTCGTCGGCCTAGTATCAAGTAACAATAGGTAGCTTCTTCGTGCCGCGCGCTCCTGCCGGGCGCGATTGGCTGATATCTTCTAATTAATATCTCATTAACTATTGCAAAAATTACAAAATGGTAGATAACTTTTTTACTCAGTTTATCCTACTCTACCTGCACTTGACGGGTGGTTCGCGAATTATGGGACACCCTGTATAATCTTTTCACATAAATCTTTGATGAAAGAATTTTTTAAATCTCGGTAAATATATTGAATTATATTTGCACCATAAAATATTTAAGAGAAGTCTGATGTAACATGCTGAAAATTAGGTAATTTTTTTTTTTTTTTTTTTTGAGGAAACTATATAAATAATTCTTTTGACCTTTTCAGAATATTTTATTGTACTATTAAAGTACAAAAAATTTTTTTTTTAGTAGGAAAAATACATATATTGGAATAATAATAATAATATTTAACATAGGAAATCAGAAGGTCAGAGCGTAATATTTAAAAGCTCGGAGTACTATCATTGAATTTTAGAGGGTCAAGTAGGTGAAAGGCACACAACAGTACTACTTAAACACGGATATGCTCAAATGGTAATATTTTCAAATAAAGCACTATTTATTGACTTTTGAACTCCCATATCTCGAAAACTGTCCATTTGTCGACCTCGAGCCCATTGGGACTTTTGATCAGGACGGTATCAACTATATCATACTAAAATTTTAGCTAATTTGATCGGAGTAACTTTGGTAAATATTGACATTAGCGGACCCAGTCCCGATGACTTTGACCTTGACATATGTTGTCAAGATCACGCTCCTGACTGACCTTCAGAAGGTTTTAGCCACCGCTCGTTATTTAAAAAGTTATTAACAAAAACGTATAGAAAATATAGCAGCTATTTTGAATATTAAGAGGCATAAACGAGTAATATTGATATAAAACTGATACATATATAAACAAAAATAAATTTATAGCAGTGAATCGTTGCTATATAGAAGTTTTTTATTATAAATACAAAATTTTCTTTACTTTAATCACAAACACAAAGAATTAAATACAATTATTTTCATAACACACACACACAGAAGGGAAAGGTGCAAGGGGAGCCCTCTCCTTCCCCCAAATGAACTTTGCTTTGTACGTTGCAAGACAAAACAAAGTTCACATGGATTTGCAATTTTCTACGCAAAGCGAGATGGACGCGGTGGGTGCGGAAGGGGAAGGGCCGGAGGCCCCCGTGTGTGTGTGTGTGTGTGTGTAAATATTCTCTCGCTCATATTTATATTATTGCATACGAATAAAAATGAAAATTGTTAATACTATTGCACATGTATGTAGGAAAATTATATTTCAAAAATGTTTTATCTCTGAATATAAATCACGATATGGTCTCACTGACACTCTTAATATTCAAAATAGCTGCTATATTTTCTATACTTTTTTTGTTAATAACTTTTTAATAAATAACGAGCGACTGCTAAAACGTTCTGAAGGTCAGTCAGGAGGGTGACCTTGACAACATATGTTAAGGTTAAGGTCATTGGGGCTGCCTCCCCCAAACGTAAGTTTTACCATAATATGTAATAAATGAAACTTATTTTGTTAATAACTTTTTAATAAAAAACGAGCGACGGTTAAAATCTTGTGAAGGTCACTCAGGAGGGTAACCTAGACAACATATGTCAAGGTCAAGGTAATCGGGGCTGGGTCCGCTAATGTCAATATTTGCCGTAACTTTTTCATAAGAATCGGGATCCTTTCTGAATGATGGTTTGTAAGTAGTATTTAAAGAACGCATTTTTTCGGGTTTTACATTAAAATTAAGTACATTAAAATTAAATTATATATCTATAAAAAAGGGACAATTTATGTAAACATATATTAATGAAAAGTATCGATATTCAAAAATATACGTTCGTTTAAAAGTATTAATAATTGTATAAGGTAATTATTTAGCTTAACAGATCAACAGATTAACAAAGAAGTATAACGAATACTCTTATACTGAAATGTATTACTCTTATAATTAGACTAAAATACGTTAATAATATTAATCTTGCTTTGCATGGAATAGTTAAATGTGGTCCTCTTCCTATGCACCCCTACTCCAAAAAAACGAGCGGCTTTCACTTGGACACAATATAATTGGATACGTTGCAAGAGACATAATTCAAGTGGATACGAAATTTTTGATACCATTCACTTATCCATCTTTCTAGTGTCACACTGGTTCTCAATTTTAATTCTCATCCTTATCTCCAAAACTATTCCCTCCGTTGTCCTTGTCCTCTTATTTCTTATTTTCGCATACTGACTTTCCGTCTAGAACCTAGTTGTAACCAAGAGAATCCCGTTAGCACACAACCATACATATTGATCAATGCCTAGGGTAACCAGCACGGTTAGCTAATCAAAAGGTTCTAATGTTCACTGGCCAATTAGCATTGTGCGCTATCGGATCCTGACCCACTTGAACAGTACAATTAAACACATTGCAAATGGACACGGTTCAAATAGACATGAAATTTTGTATACTGTTCATTTGGACACCATTCACTTGGACACAGTTCATTTAGACACAAAAATATACACACTGTTTATTTGGATATCGCTTCCATATCGTGTCCATTTGCAATGTGTCTAATTGTACTGTACAAGTGAGACGGGATCCGATAGCGCACAATGCTAATTGGCCAGTGAACATTAGAACCTTCTGATTGGCTAACCATGCTGGTTACCCTAGGCATCGGTCAATATATATGGTTGTGTGCTAACGGGATCCTCCCGGTTGCAAATAGATTCTAGATGGAAAGTCAGTATGCGAAAAGAAAAAACAAGAAGAGAAGGTCAAATGGAGGGAATGGTTTTGGAGATAAAGATGAGAATTAAAATTGAGAATCAGTGTGACACTGGAAAGATGGAAGGAATTTCAAAGAGAATTGTGAAATTGGAGGAGGAAAGATGGAAGTTAGTAGGGATTTATGTAAGGGAAATCTAAAAGAAGAGAAATTGGAGTTAAAACCGTGGATAGGAGAGAGATAGGATTAAAACAATGGTAAGGAGGGATTTTATTACAAAGACAAGAGAAGATGATGAAGTGATAAGGGTATGTTGAGAAAAAGAGGATGAAGAAAGAAGATCTAAGGACAAGAAAATGTATAAAAAAGAGAGGTTGTTAGTAAGTAGGATCGGGGAGACTGAATGGAGAATCTTGAATGGTGGAATAGAAAGGGAGAGAAAGGAAATTGGACCTTTGTAAGTAGAGTAGGGCAGTCAGTGAGTGCCTATGTTATTAGGATTGAAGAGATAAGGGAGAGTTACTAGATTGAAAGTGGGGGACCGAGTGAACTCGGATCATGATGGCATAGATTAAAAAGAGACGATAGATGAGGGTAGAAAAAAGAAGACGGGAAATATAAAATGAATATGACCAGAGGAAAAGAGGAAGGAATTTAGGAAGGAACTAAGAAGAGTGCAAGAAAGCGGAGGAGAGGAATGGAAAAGAGTGAAAGAGATGAAGAAAAACGGGTGTGCAAGAGAGAAAACCAGAAAAATAAGAGGGTGGTTCGATGATAGAATGTAAAGAAGTCAAAAGGAAGATAAAAAAAGTATTGGGTTGAAAGAAGAAAAGAGGAGATGAAAGAGAATATATGAGATAGATGAAAAAAGACTTTCTGAGAGAAAGGCGGAAAAAAATAATAGATGGGTGAAGAAAGCACAGAAAGCAAGAACAGATATGGGAGAAAAGAAAGAAGAAAGGTGGGTGATAAAGTGTAGAAGGAGATAGAAATGGAAAAGTAGAGTAAATATTTTAAGAAGTTATTATGGAGAACAGAAGACTGATTCTATATATAGGGGGTGAACAGAAGGATGGCGAGGAAGAAGAGATATTTGGAAGGAGGAAGTTAGAAAAACAATTACAAAAATATGAGATAGCTATGAGTGTGGAAAATATGGAGAGGATATGGAAACGGGAAGGGTGGGTTAGAGAGTGGAACAAGGGTAATTCCAATAATTAAAAAAAAAACATAAGAGATAGGTGCGAGATTACAAGGGAATTACACTGATGCTGTTGCTATACAAAGTGTATACGACGTGTTGGTAGAAAAAGTAAGAGGGAAAGTTGAAGGTAAGAGATAATCCACTGCATCAAGAGGGGGTTTAGAGGAGAAATGGGTACTATATTTATATTGAAAATATATTTGTGTTAAATTACTTGATAAACAAATAGATGAGCAGAAAAGGGGGGCAGTTTTTATTTTTTGTAGATTTAAAAACCGCATTTGATTCAATGGCTAGATTAAAATTAATAAAAGCATTAAGAGAAAGAGGAGTAAGAGAGAGATTAATTAAAAACTGTGGGAATATATTGAGGGAGACGAATTTTAAAGTAAGGATAAAGGGAGTAAGGAGAAAAGTTCTGGACGGGGAGGAGGATGTCCACTCAATCATTTATTATTTTAGTAACTTACTTATCGCAATTTGGAGGAGGAAATAAAAAAACGAGATAAAAAAGGGTAAGATTGTGATGAGAAAAAGTATACTCATTTGCTTATGGAGATGATATTATGTTATTGGCGGAAGGAAAAGGGAAGATGAAAAGTATGATGGAGAGGTGAGAAAGGAATGTGATAAAAAAGGGAATTGAATGCAGAAAAATTAAATTAAAGATTATGAGATATAGGAAAGGAAAAAGGAGATGGAAGAGAAAGGTATTAGAGGAGCTGAAGGGATATTAGATATTTAGATTATATTATAAGAAAAATGGAAGACAGAAGAATCAAATGAGGGATAGAAGAGAACAAATATAGAGGATAAGAAGATTTGTGGGATTGTGAAAGGAGACTGACTATTTGATATTTTGATGTAGTCAGAGATTAAATATGAGATAGAGGTATGGCGATGGGAAGAAATGGAAAGAATGAAAGGGTTACATGAAAGATATTTGAGGTGGGTGTTGTAGGTCGAGTAGGGGATGCCAAGATATCTCGTTAGAGAAGAGCTGAAAAGAAAAGAAAAGTGAGGGAGAGAATGGGGAAGAGTGCGTGGGAATACGAAAAACTTGAGAAATGGAGAGCGTTAACGAGAGTGGAGAAAATTAAAATGAAAGCAAAGAGGGGAGAAAAGTTATTTGAGAAGAAGAGAAAGGAGTTTTTTAGGGAGAGGATTGGAGCTGAGAAAGTTAGAGCAGATGAAGGAAAAAGGGAATTTTCGTTTGGAAGTGATGACGGATAAAGAGAAAGATTAGCAGTGAGAGAAAAGGAAAGATAAAATGAGGGAGGCAAGTTATAATTATAAATATGGATTAGTGAAAAGGGAAGGTATGCCAAGATATTTAAACAAAGGATGAAAGGAAAGCAAATGGCAAAGAATTGTGAAGTATAGATTGCGGAATGAGGGATAATTGTTATATTAGAGAAGAAAAAAGAAGAGACTGTGTAGGATGTGTGGGAGGAGAATTAGAAATATGGGAACATGTTAGGTTAAAATATAACAAATCAGGATGTACATAATGATAGTATAGAATGTTTGGGAGGAATGTGAGTGTTGGAAAGTAGAGGGAAGTTGGCAAGAGATGGTGGGGAAAATATTATATAGAGAAAATATAATATATATATATATATATATATATAGAGAGAGAGAGAGAGAGAGAGGAATGGTTGAGAAAAATAAAAAGAATTAGAGACACTATAATAAGAGACTGGACACGAAAAGACTACTTTTGACAAAGAGTAAAAAGAAACAGGAGGGAGCATATGGCTCGAGCTAAACGGACGGAAATGCCTATATATACCAGCATAAAAGTGGACACTCAAAATGACTGCTTATGGGCGCCAAAATTGAATGGCTTTTCGGAGATGCTGGAAGAATAAAGTTTTAAATATAAATATGGAATATACTTAATATTTTTAATAAAATCAACTCAATAAGATTAAATTTAAATATATAATTTTAATATGCAACAAATAAAATAATATATATTAATAATATTGAAATTTTAACACAATGTTTACTGTCCTTTAAATAGTATATCTAAATAAAATATTAAATTCTTGTTATTATATTGATAACAATTATTAACCGATTAAATGTTATCCCATAATTTCGCGCTGTTGTTATGCCACAGGCCTGACAATGCACCATAATTTTATTTCACTATTTTTTTTAGAATTAATAATTGTGCTAAATAATACGCGCATGCGTGTCTCTCTAACAACAGCAGCAGACGATGCTACTAAGCGTCAAAAAAGTGGACACTCAAGATGGCGGCTTCCGTTAGCGATTTGGCTAGCCTCCAGCACCGATACATTCCCTCCTGTTTCTTTTTACTCTTTGACTTTTGATTAGTCTGTCCTTTTTAATCCGTTCCCGCTGATTTTTAAATCTATTAATTACATTAATCTTAAATTACAACATAATTTTAAAAAAGTAAATGTTTCAAAGTTAATAAAAAATATTTTTTGTCATACAATTCTAATCCTTGCTAATATCTATTTATATTAAAATGCAAAATTAGATAATTACAAAAATTAATGTATGTTTACATAATTTTATTTTATACTTTTATACTACCGATTTATCAATATATTTCTTTATATAATTATTACAATTTTATAATTTATTTACAATAATTAAATAAAATAATATAAATGAAATAAAATTAAACTGAAATATGAAAGAAAAACAATTCTTTTTATTTAAAATAATGGTTGTAAAATATAATTTTACTATCTTTTGCTATATGTATAATTAAGGACGGGATCTGATAGCGCACAATGCTAATTGACCAGTGAACGTTAGGACCTTCTGAATGGCTAACCGTGCTGGTTACCTTAGGCATCGGTTAATATGTATGGTTGTGATATCGGGATGTGTGCTAATGGGATCCTCCTTATAATTAATACTTTATACTGTTAATTTATTATTTTAAATAATAGATTTTATCGTAATATAAAGTAAGTAAACAATTTTACACTAACGCGAATAAAAAATAAAAATAAACAAAAATATTAAGATTACAATAATATTACAATGACGTCAAAATGACATAAAAAAAGACATTAAAATGTCATTTTCTCATCTTAACAACAGAATTATTTAAATGCAAAATGCTTAGCCGTAGTTACTATTATATATTCTATTTACATTGGTTTTGTTTTTTTTATTAAAAATCCTTAATCTAAAAACTATAAATCTTTTAGAAAGTAAATCGTGACAAGTTAATATATGATTTACATTTATTGTTTTACATTTTTCTAATAAAAATAATGTTTTTAAAATTAATATTTTATTTTTTAAAATAATTTTTTTAAACAATTATTGCACACTTTACATATTTTTGTGATAGAATTTAAAATATATCTAATGTTATATAAAGAGTTTAAATCAAAAGTTGTCATTTTCATATTACATACAATAAAATTATTAAATCTGATATTTTATTGATAATTGATATATTATCTTGTATTATGTGTTTTTTTTTTTTCATTGTTGACAAATATTTAAAAAAATGTGATAAACATTCGCGGAAAAATTTTCATAATATAATCCTTTGTTAAAGAGTTATTGTAAAATGGAACTAAACACCCAACCATTTTACTATCAGTCACAATTATAATCTCTTTTATAAATAATGCATTTAGCCACACGTGAAGTAAAACATCAGTCACGTCCATGGCTACGTTCCGATATTCACTGCCACTGAAAATCTATAAATGGCCGGATTATATCTTGAAGGGAACGAGGCCAATTAAATTCAAAGAAGAAAATCTATAATTTACGTCACGTACACTATACTGTAAGAAATAGCGAAGCGAGAACACGTCGATATATCGAAGTAGTAGCGAGGCAAACACCCAGAGCCAATCCGGAGAGACCAACTGGCAAAGAGACGCTATTGCCAAACTTATCGGAGCAAACTACCGGCTCGTGCGAAAGATCGGAGGATAAAGAGGCGTAGTTGAGTCCCGGATGTCGTAGAGATCGGTTCAGCGAATCCTGAGCGAGCATAGTATGAGAACCGCGAAAGACAAGCGTATTCGGTTGCGTGTATCTGAACGAGGCTCACTTCCAGTTGTATACATATTCTTGTCTGGTCTAATAAACTGTGGTGCTGTAATTTATAAGTTAATTAAAATCACTTACTCCTGATTCCTTGAAGACGCCAAGTAGTCCGAAATCCCAGTCCGTCATCCCGTCCTCTTCACAAGGCATCCGAACTACGCTTATCGAAATTGGAGCAACTCCTCGGGGGAGAGGAATGAAAAAATAAATATAAAAGATTCAAGACTTACCATTCCTTATAGTATTAACTCAGAAGAGGGATCCACGGATTTGAACCATAGGTCGAACGCGTTCCGATGGGAATAGAAGAAGAATATTCGACGATAAAATGGACTTAGCGAAGTTAGAGCAGCTTTCGCTAAACGAATTGAAAGCGGAGGTGTTTAGATATCACCTCTCTATTGACGGAAGCAGGGAAGAATTATTACAAAGGATCAAGCAGCATCTCCAGCAATGTGGTCCGGCTCAGGATCTGCTAGGAGAATCGTCAGTGACAGCAGGCAGCCGAAAGGGCAGCCAGAGCGAGTCAGTCGGCTCATCAACCACAGGGCTGATGCAAATGATGACTCGATTCTTCGAGCATCTGACAGAGCAGTAACAAGAGGCTCAGGAACAACAGAGGCGGATCACCATGCAAGAAATGGCAGTACAACATGTCTTCCTGCAGCAGTTGTTGTCGTTGATGCACGAAGCAGCAGCCAACGAGCTGCAAAGACCAGTGAGCGCTGGTATTTTACAGCGTGAAGAGATACATGGTCGAAGGACCACTCTAAGGAGGTCCTCAGCACAGGACGAGGAGCCACAGAATTCGCCCATAAGTGGAAGTAGTGACACAGTCGAATGGAACTGTGGGTGGAGGTAGTATAATTAAATGGATAGCTACCGAGATTCCCGAATTTTCCGGAGCAGACACGGACAATGTAAAAACATGGATCCAGTGAGTAGATAAAGTAGTCCGAGTTCATGGAGCAATAGAAAAAGTAATATTGTTAGCAGGTGAGTATCGATCATAATGCTTATTGACCAGATGAAAATGTGATCCTTTGATTGATCAACTGTGCTACCCTAGACATCGGTCGATTTGTGTGGTGTGTCCGATCGAACATGTGCGCAATCGAGACGATTCCATTATTAGCAGTTTCTAGTAAACTGATCAAACAAGCACGACGTTGGTACAATAGCCAGATAGAGATCGTATTAGAATCGGAATTAAAGGCAATAATTAAAATTTTTTAAATAAGGCCGTACTACGCGTCGATGCGACAAATTGAGGCACCGAGATGGAATGCGGCCAAGGAGATGTTTCACCAGTATTTGCTGGATAAATTAGCTCTCACTTTCAATGTGGATCTTTCTGAAAAATATAAAATTAATCTTTTGATCGATGAAATCCCAAACGCCTCCCTACGAGCGACGGCGTCCATCATTGAGGTAACAACAGTTGACCACTTCCTCTCACGTATGAGGACAGTAGCGATGGTTTCGTCGGACAGGGAGAGAAACAGGACCCAGAACGAAATTGGATAAAACTAAAGACATAGTGTGTCAGGCGTGTGGCAAAAAGAGAGACCAACAGCAGGACTGCCGCACATCAAGGACGGTGTGTTATCACTGCAATGAGATTGGACATTTAGACAGAGGCCAGACTGCTCGAAGCTGCGCAAATCAACATTGGCAACGGGAACACCCAAGGCGTTGGCTGTAGCCGCAGGGGTCACCGAAGAAGCAGCGAAGCCGGAAATGATCGGAGCAATAGTGAAGGTCTCGGACACGACGGTCCAACCAGCACTAACGATAAGTAGTGAGACAGTCAAAGCTGTTGAATTGAATAAACACGCATGTAACTTGTCGGTATTAATCGACATCGGTAGCTCGGCTTCGTTTGTAAAATCGCGAATTTTTAATCGGTATTTTGCGCCTAACAGAAACTCAAAAATAGCGATGCGATGATATACGGGTCTGAATAGTCTGCCTATCAGAATTCGCAGCGTAGTGAAGTCAAAAATTAGGCTACAATCGATGGTGAACACTAAATGTACCGTAATATTAAATGTACTTGAAAACGACAGTCTACCGCAAGATCTTGTATTAAGTAGAGATTTTTTAAAGCAGAATCAAATCACGTTAATTTATGCGCCACGAAACATGGAGAATACCGAGACTCTGTCAGACGACAGAGATCGCATTTATCGCGGTACTAGCGAGCATAGATCTAAGAACGACAGACAGGAAAAAGGACATACTGTACGATCAAATGAAGATCGATTTTGTAAAATACGATCATGATTTAAAGCGATTATTATCAAAAATGGAAAATACCGATATACCGTTAATTCAGAATAACTACTCAGTTAAAGTAACATTGAAAGATGGAGTACGCTCTGCGGCGTTTCGCGTTTGAAGAACGGCGGCAAATATGCGAGATCATGGATCATGTGTTATCACGCGGAATAATTAAAATAAGCACCGTACTGCGCTAGAATAGTGCCGTTCTGGAAGAAAAATGGCGCCTAGCGCCTACGTGTGGATTTCCGCCCCTTAAATAGCCAGGTAATTAAACAGAAATTTCCGTTCCCATTAATCGAGGATTGCCTCACGAAATTGAACCAGAAGAAAATTTTTACCCTGCTAGATTTTCACGACGGGTTTCACCAAATAAAAGTAGACGAGCAATGCACGAAATACTTCGCGTTTGCAACTCCCGACGGTCAGTACGATTATATGCGACTTCCGTTCGGTTACTCCGAATCACCGGCAGAATTTCAAAAGAGACTTGTGTCGATATTTTGCCGCTCATATGTGAGGCTAAAGTAATAATTTACACTGATGATATCATGATCGCGTCGGAAAGAGTAGAGGAAAATCTACAGAGTTAAGACAAGTACTAATCATTTTGAGAAAATACGGATTTGAATTGAACATAAGTAAAAGTCAATTTTTGAGAAAAACAATAGAATATCTAGGATATATTGTTTCAAAGAATGGGATTGAGCCGACGGCACCGAAGTGGTACGGAATTTTCCACAATCAGGGAATGTGCACGAGCTACAGCAATTCTTAGGACTGACCAGTTATTTCTGTAAATTCAACAAGATTATTTCTCATTGTAAAGCCACTATATAATTTAACGCGGAAAGCAATACATTTCGAATTCGATCAGAAATGTGTAACGGCGTTTACCAATTTAAAAAAAATTCTTACGGAATATCCAGCTTTACGGCTTTATAACCCGATGGCGGACACGAAGTTCCACACGAACGCTAGCATATACGACGATCTTGTTGCAAAAACAAGCAAACGGACAGTGAGCGCCGATTGCCTATTTCAGCCAGTTGACGAATAAAATTGAAAAAAACTATCACTCGTTTGAACTAGAGATGCTGGCGATTGTACGCGCGATTGAGAGGTTTCATATTTATCTGTATGGCAAAGACTTTACGATAACTGATTGTAACGCGTTAGTGCACGTTGTCAACAAAGCTAATATAAATCCGCGAATCGTGCGATGGACTCTGCAACTCTAAAATTATCGCTTTAAAGTCGCCCATCGGTGAGCGGAAAAAGTGAAACACGTGGACGCGTTAAGCCGCCAAATCGCTCTGATCAATGAATTACCGCTGGAACGCTAATTGGAATACAGGCAACTATAAGACAAAAAACTTTCCAAGATAGCGACAAACTTAGAGTTCCGTGATGATGATAAATTCACGCTATACGACGGACTAGTGTATAAAAAAGAAGTGGATGGCTCGCGATTCGCAGTACCAGAATCGATGGTCAATGATATTTTTCGCTTATACCACGACGAACTAGCTCATTGCGGGCTAGAAAAAACGTATCAAAGCATCTATAAATCATACTGATTTCCCTCATTAAGGAAACGGTTTTGAGATTATCTTGATAATTGCGTGACATGTCTTATGACAAACGCTTTGAACTGCTATAGGGAAGGACAAATTCAAGAAATTAAAACGACCAAACAATTTCAGATTTTACACGTAGATCATTTCGGTCCGTTACCGACATCAAACAAGGGAAGCAAACATATTTATGTTATTGTTGACGCTTTTTTAAGGTCTACATGGTTATTTGTGACCAAGTCGACCACAACGAAAAAAGTTCAAGATAACCTTATTTTGTTGTTTAACATGTTTGGTTTACCAAAAGAAATTATCTCGGATCAGGGAACGGCTTTTACATCATCCGAATTTCAAAACTTTATTGAAAACAAGGAGTGTATCATAGAAAGGTCGCGATAGCGTCATCGTAGGCGAACGGTCTTGTGGAACGCACCAACTGATTTATAAAAAACACGTTTAAACGCATAGTTACCGATCCCAAAACATGAGAAGACTATATATAGGGAAAATCCAATATGTAATTAATAATACTTATAATTCGGCGATAAAGAATACAGCTGCTATGCTTTTATTCGGTTATGATCAGCGAGGTTACGTAGACAGAGATTTAACACAATACATTCACAATCTCCAAAAAAACAGATAATGAAATCGAAGAAACGCGACAGCGACAACGCGACGCGGCGGTAGAGGCGACGAAGAAATTGCGTGAATACAATAAACTACCCACTTGGCATGTAGTATTTCTGAAATATTGCTGTCATTGTTTCAGTATTTCAGCAATGTTACATGCCGAGTGGGTATATTATGACAAGCACCATAAAAAACCATCAGTTACCGCGAAGATTACGTTCTGTTACGTGACACGCAAACAAAGCCAGAACATCGCAAATTCAAAGCAAATTATAAAGGACCGTATAAAATCCACTTCTTCAGAACAAGTACAACAGGTACGTCGTAACGAATATCCCAGGCTTTAACATTGCCGCGAGACCGTTAAACACTATTGTCTCTCCAAGATAAAGTCTTGGATCAAACCGATCGACAAAATGGTACAAACTTTCTAAATGTATATATATTAAGGCTCCTGAGTACTCGCCGCGAAACTTCGATGTCGACGGTGGCGACATATAGTTCTGTCTCTTTCTCTCTTTTGGGAAATATGTCTGAAACGAGAAATGACAGCCCAATTTATGTTGCGACCTACGTCGTAATTATTTGCTTTTTGCTAGTGTTGTGATGTGCAACATATTTATGCAACTTGTGAAAATGGACGGCTGCCAAGCTGTGTAAGGAATAAACTGTGTAAAGTAACATTTTCTTCTCCTTTCGACAGCTGTCAAATCGCGTGTTTTTCCGCATTTCAAGGGTTCATTTCGGACTCAATTTACAGTTATTTATCAATTATCAGGAGAAAGGATTACCAGCCGTCCATTTTTACAGGTATGCTGAAAAGATTGGTAGTATTATTTCATTAAAATATGTTTTTATTTACATGTCAGTCGCAACATAAATCAGGGTATCATTTCTCGCTATTTCTCGCTTGTGACGTCACGATTTTAATATGGCCGCGGTGACTACTCAGGAGCCTTAATAGTAATTGTTGTTGGTGGTGAATGTCTTATTTGCTTTACAGTATTGTGAAAATGTAGATAAATAAACACGTTCTCATCTTCCGTCTATTATTATTATGTAAGGAATATTTTCTTGCCCAGAGAAAAAGTGTATCATAACTGTGTAAATAAGAGAGAAAACAACGATCTACAAAGCGCTCACCGAATATCCAAGCAAAAAAAATTAATAATACCTTTGTAATATCAAAACAATTTTGTACAGTTTGTCATGTAACATTATAATCATGCACTAATGATTAAAAGAAAATTCATTCGAAGACGAATGTTAGGTAGCTGACTGACTGTAAGAAATAAAGAAGTGATAGCACGTCAATATATCAAAGTAGTTGCGAGGCGAACACCCAGAGCCAATCCAGAAAGACCAGCTGGCAAACAGACATTATTGCCAAACTTATCGGAGCAAATGACCGGCTCGTGCGAAAGATCGGAGGATAAAGAGGCATAGTTGAGCCCCGGATGTCGTAGAGATTGGTTAAGCGAATCCTGAGCGAGCGCAGTACGAGAACCGCGAAAGACGAGCGTATTCGGTTGCGTATATCCGAGCGAGGCTCACTTCCAGTTGTATACATATTCTTATCTGGTATAATAAACTGTGGTGCTGTAATTTATAAGTTGATTAAAATCACTTACTCCTGATTCCTTGAAGACGCCAGGTTGTCCGAAATCCCAGTCCGTCGTCCCGTCCTCTTCACAAGGCATCCGGATACGTTTATCGAAATTGGAGTAACTTCGGAGGAGAGGAAAAAATAATAATGAAAAAATAAATATAAAAGATTTACCATTTCTTATAATAGATTTTCTGTACTGTCAATGAATATCGGAACGCAGCCATTATAGGTTACAGTGAAATAAAGACAATAAAGTGAATAGTATATATTGCTTTCTCTCTCATAGGATTTCAATAAAAAATGGCGGATATGGGAACTTGTGTTCAGTCTTTTATTATAGTGTTTCTAGAAAGGATAAAGGAGAGGAAGTATTTAAGGAAGAGATGAAAGGAGGGGAAAAAGAAAGAGAGGAGTAGAGAAAGGTAGAAGCAGGAAAAGGAGTAAGAGAAAAGGAGGGAGGGAGGGGAAGAGGGAAGGAAGGAAAGATAAGGAAAAAAGGAGGAGGAACTCTTAAGAAAGCGAAAGTTCCCTGCAGTGAGATTGTGCAGAATATTCTGTCAATCACTAGACTTTAGAATAAAGTAGAATAAATTAGAGTAATAAGATAGAATAAGTGGGAAAATTTGTTGTAAAGTTAGTTTTAAATTAGGTTTAGTTAATCCTTTCAATACCAACACCGAACGACTATAATCAGCATCTACGTAATAAGCTGTGGATACCAGCACCGACTATACCTAGCATCCACGTAACGAACATCACCCTTGTTTTAAAGTGTCATACAAGTGTATCATACAAAATTATATTATTAGTTGTCTGTTAATTATAATCGATGATTCTTATTAAAGTTTTATTGTTTCATTGTTTCTATTTAAATTGAATTATTAACTTTAATTCTGGAGTCTGCAGTACAGAGAAAGCTTACTCGCGAACACGTACGCGATAAGGAAAAGGTTAATGTAATATAAAGATGGTATGATGGCGAGCAAACGGAAGATAGTTGTAAGTTTTATTACTTTTAAGTTTAGGATTGGTTAAGATATTTATGTTGATTTATGTTATGATGCATTTATGATACATTTTTTATTTTTTTTGTTTTTATTTAATATATATTTTATTGTATTTTAATTTTCTGTTTGTGATTTTTTTATTTTGTTTCACTGAGCTTTTGTATATCATTTTTGTATGTTGTTATTTCTATTTTTTTGTATTTATCTAATAGGAAACGGTAGTCTATTATAACCTTAAGAAGAACAATATAGAGTCTATTTATCTAGAACGGGATGCTACAATATATCTTTATGTTTTTGTAGTCTGAATTTAAATCTGAAATCAAAATTGCGAAATTTAAAATGGCGGATTTAATATAACAGATCGGAAATTTAAAAAATCGTTCAATTTGCATCAAAATTGATTTATAATTTACATAAATTTTTATATTCAAAATATAAATCTATAATTTCAATAAAAACGCTGATGTTGATATTAATTGATAGATATAAGAAAAAAATATAAAAATCTAGTATTTCATTCTAATTGTTCATATTTTGTTGAATTTTCGGTCCACCATACTGGATCCATCATTTTGAATTTTGGTCTCAAATTCAGATTTAGCAACTCAAAAACCCACAAAAATATCTTTTTTAATAATTTGATTAACTCTTTTGTTAAAAGCATTTTTGATCTACGAGCATTTTTCTTGTCAAATTGCTAAGGGATTAAAACGATCTCTAGCGATGTTAATTTTTTGAATTTTATTCTAAAACTTCAGGGACATATTCTTGACCTGTTAAAATGTTAATTATGTAAAAAAAAGACTTTTCTGATCTGTTACACTAGGCTCTCTCTTAACTGAATAATTGTATGGTGTGCGAGAAATTCTTAATAAAATACTTTATAAAAATTTACATATTCATATACTTGAATAAAAGTTTGATTGATATTGTCGAGATAAAAATTTTATAAATTTGGAAAAATGTGCTAAAATTTTTCGTAAAAATATTTAAATAAATATTCGAAAAAAATTAATAGTTTTTAATACAAATTTTATATTCTTAAAATATACGCTAAAATATTTGATAAAAAATATATTTGAATGTTTAGTTGAATGAGGGGAGGTCTCGTTTTCTTATATTCCCGATTGCCAACAGATTTTGTTACGCATCCGAAGCACGAGACGATATAGTTTGAACTTCGCTTCGCGCTGAAAGTTGCAAATCCATGTGCAATTCCATAATTATGACCTCATTTTGCATCTAAAGAATCAGGCGATATGGTTTGGACTTCGCTTGACACTAAGAGTCACAAACTCATGTAGAAACATATAATCATGGTAGGAAAGAATGTATTTTTTCCACCATGCATATAATTATACACCTCGTTTTTCACAGAAAGTCATAAACCTAAGTAAACGTATAATTATAAACTTCGTTATGTGTTCGAAGCACGAGATATGAGATAAATCTTGTTTCACATGGAAAATCGCAAACTTATAGATATTTATACTGCAATGTGTATGTATGCAATAATATCATGTGTGCACTGTGCATGTGTGCAATAATGTCATGCGTGTTAAATGTATGTGTGTAATGCGTATATGCGCAATAATGTCATGTGTGCAATCCCACTTTTGTATATTTTTATTTTTTTTCATGTGTGCAATAATGCGTATAGGCAATCGAAGCTGTTGGCAAAATGTTGTGCGTAAACGAAGCGGTTGGCAATCGGGAATGTAGACAATCGGAACCTTCTCGAATGTTTACAACAGATGAGTCACTTAACTTCACCTTAAATTATTTGTAAAGCAGGTATTAAAAATGTTTCAAACAAAAGTTATCAAGGAATTTTATAATATAGTAATCAATTTTCTGCTATCTTGCTTTATTTAAAAATATAAATATAACTCCGATTTTTTAAATGGAAAATTCAACACTTAATTCCAAAAAAGAATATTAAACATTGAATAAAAAATACTACGTTATGTGTATATATATATATATATATATATATATATATACACACACACATATATATATATATATATACATATATATGTATACATATAATTGTATACACACACACATATATATATATATATATATATATATATATATATATATTATATACGTATATACATATATACAAATATATATACAAATATATATACAAATATTCAAGTAAAACACATAATGTTTTCTAAATATAACAACTTTAATACTAAACTACAGTAATAAAAGAATTAAATTTTATAGTGCATACCCGGTAAAAAATTTGTTATGTATAATCATATATGATATATGACCATATAAAATTATATAGAAATATTTAAAATTTTGTGTGCGGTTCTGGCGCAGTGAGTTGAGCGTCTGCTCACTATGCCTAAGATCTCGGATTCAAATCCGAACAGAACCATCGAATTTTTATTCAATGTTATTTAATCGCCACCTCTCGGAAGGCAATGGCAAAACCACCGAGAGTATATCTTGCCGCAAAAAGAACTCCCTCTATCTAGGCCGTTTGGAACCTACATAAAACAGTAGGTCCCCTATGACTGCAGATAAGACGCTCTCTGCGGTCATATGCTAGAGGGAACGGAAAGGGTTTTTGGAAGGAGGTGTAGAGAAGGATAAAAGGGGTTGGTGTACCTAAAAAACACCCCGGCAATCCCGAGGGAAGTCCGGTATAAGTCTGTTTATCTGTTTTTATATATAAAATTTTGAATAAGTTATGTATAATTATATATAATAATATTTGACTTATTATATAATTATATATAATTTTATATTAATGTTGGCTAGATGTCAGTCAACGATAATACAAAATTATGCATACTGTACACATAACTATATTCATAACTTTTACAGAATTTTATATATTTCTATATACTTTTATATTGTTATATATAATTATATATGAGAAATTTTTTACCGGGTAATAGTTCTTATTTTTTGATACAAATTTTTTATGTTAGTATCTTTGTAGGAAAATTAGAAAATTAATAAAATATATAATAAACAAATACTTTGTACAAAGTTTATAACTTTTTAAATAGGAAAAATAAACATTAAAGCAATATTTTCTTTTTACATTTTTTTAACAAGTGCGCAAAGTATTTTTTACCTTTTCTAAAAAATAATATTACAAGTGCAGAAATATTTCAACATATATCTTCAGTCTTAATTATTAATCAATTATACATTTGAATTGATTATAAATAATAAACAATATTTTAACCAATATTTACATTAAAAATTATTTTAGAAATATTTGAATCATTATTAATTTTTAATTGCATACCTTAAGAGGATGTAAAAGTTACAATTTATACACATAAAATAAAAATATTGTTGCTGCACGACATTTTCTGCAACAAAATGTTTTTTATCTAGGCTTCTAAACTTATTTCTAAAAGTTCACAAATATTCTTTCATGCAATTAGAGCGGAAACTTATTTTATTTTATGTGTATAAATTGTAACTTTTATATTAAGCAAATATATTGTTATGTAAGGTCAGATTTTGGTCGATAATATGGAACAGCTTCAAGATCCCTTTAATATTTTATATTAAACATTCGATGTTCCTTTGAGTTTCAGAATGAAATGTTGAATATTCTATTTAAAAAAATTCAAGATGACTTTTATATTTCAAGAAAAAAGCAAGATAACAAAAAATTGATTGTATTCTACGTTCCCCTTAATATTATGTGACTTTTGTTTTAAATATTTTTATACAATAAAAGTTTATGAGATTGTAGTTTAAGATGGTCAAAAATTAAGCGACTTACTTGATATTTTATCATTTAAAAATGATTGTTACATGAAAAAAATATTTTCCAATTTTTCTTCAAATTGAATTAAATCAAATTTAGAAAAATAATTTCACGTAACAATCATTTTTATTTTTCAAAAATATATTCGATAGATTATTTGTTCATTTGTTTACCAATGGGCTCAATTTTCTGCCACGTGTAAGTTTCCAGATCGAAAATATGTACATCATTGAAGTATTTATAATCGTGTCGTAGATTATCGTAGAATCCACCAAATACTATCAACTGCTTCTTTACATGTATCATCCTATGTCCACTTCTAGCTGACGGACTGTTTGCAGCTCTATAATGATGAATATATACAAAGTGGTCCTTTAATCTATTTTGTTTAATACTTTAAAAATAAAGCATTTTTGTGAAAAATGTTTTAGATAAAAGTTATTTTGTTTCAAGAAAGAATAAACATAAAAGAATAAATTCAAAGATACGATAATGTTCAACATCAAGTCACGTGCAATAAACAGTGTAGCGGACAATGTGTCTATATAAGAGCTGCTCAATTAAGAGATTATTTCAATCATACTGAACTAATTAAGTTCTAAATAGGATTATCTTATAACTAAGCTTGGGTTTAAATTACACAACAAAAAGTTTATACTCTTTGCTTTGCATGTCTTATAAATAAAGTCTGATCGGGCAAAATATTATCATTTAAGAAACGTCAATGTCATTATAATCAACTTCTGTTATGTTTTGTCACATATGTAGGGTGAGTCAAGGAAACCTGATGATTTTCAAAATAAAATAAATAAATAAAATATAACTTCAATATATATTATTTATTTATTTATTTTCATCTCGCGTGAAATTGTAATTTTATATTACATTATATTAGCTTTGAGTTCGTTAATATACAGGAAAAAAATTATAGTTAGGTAATTATTTACCTTAAGGGACTACCTTTCGATTTCAATAACTTTGACATATATTATCAAGGTCACCCTGAGTAAGGCTCTGAAGGTTTTAGTAGGTGCTCATTTTTAATAAAAAGTTATTAACAAAAAATATATAATAAACAGTATATAATTTTTCGGACATCGTGTGTCCGTGCTTTCGTATTATATTATTATATTATATCGCTGAGAATAGTAAGTCGTGTTTGTTTACCTTTTACTGAAATCTTACTTATTCTATGTTCGTGATATTTCTTATAAACTTGAAATTCTTTTGAGGGAAGATAACTCGAGTTCTGATCAGAACAGGTTGTTGTACTATTAATTGTATCGACAGTTAACAAAATAAAATTCTACAAAATCTTAATTCATGTCTAAAAAACATATTGAGAAATTTTTTTTCTTTCTTAATTTTTACCTTATATTTACAAATAATCATTTTCCATTATTCTGTTGGATCATTATACAGTTCCACATAGGTTTTCAGTACATGTAATATGTGAAAGATACGTATAAGATATATATATATGTAAACTAAAACTTTTTTGTTTATAGTTTTTTAATAAACAATGAGCGACGGTTAAAACCTTTTGAACGTTACTCAGGACAATGACCTTGACAACATATGTCAAGGTTATCAAGATCGGAACTGGATCCAATCTAAAGTTTTACCAAAAATATTCCATTTTGATTTGCGCACAATATTTTGCAGACAACTTCGATTGCCGACATTCGCAATTGCCTGCATCCCGATTGCTTATACGCATTATAAAAAGTTGAAAATACAAAAGTACGAGTGAACAAATGGCATTATTGTACACATACACCTAATTATAATATATACCTCGTTTCACATCCAAAGCAGCAAACAATATGGACATATCTCGCGAAGTGTATAATATTATGGATTTTGTTTTGCATCTGAAGTACAAAGTGATATGAGTTAGACTTCGCACTGAAAGTCGTAAACCCATAATAAACCGCATAATAATATACCTTACACGTCTTAAGCACGGAGCAATATAAGTTAAACCTTGCTTCGCGCGAAAATTCGCAAACCCATGTAGACTCTAATAATTATAGACGTGTCTGAAGCACGAGATGATATGAGTTGGACATCGTGTCGTACTAAGAGTCGCACACTTATGTGGAAATAATTATAGATCTCTCCTTTCGTAGAAAATCGTAAATCTATGTAAAATCCATGTAAATGTATAATTATAAACCTTGTATTTGAAGAAACAATATGAAATAAACATTGCTTTGCATGGAAAGTCACAAACTTATAGATTCTTATATGTGCAATGTGTATGTATGTAATGTCATATGTGCAATATACATGTGTGCAATATGTATGTGTACAATAATATCATGTGTGCAAAGTGTTAATACAATTTATTTTATGTGTATAATAATATCATATGTGCAATGTGTATGTGCGCAATAATGTCTTGTGTGCAATGTGCATGTGTGTAATCGTACTTTGATA
Organism: Anoplolepis gracilipes; assembly: GCF_047496725.1. Taxonomy (NCBI): domain Eukaryota; kingdom Metazoa; phylum Arthropoda; class Insecta; order Hymenoptera; family Formicidae; genus Anoplolepis; species Anoplolepis gracilipes. The sequence continues at coordinate 2,303,150 of NC_132975.1, forward strand.
TTTTCATTTTTTTCATGTACACAATTATGCGTGTAGGCAATTGGGATGTAAGCAATTGTAAATGTCACCTTTTGAAGCTGTCGGTGAAATGTTGTGTACAAACAAAACAGTTGCCAATTGGAAATATAGGCAAATGAAACCTCGCATCTTCCTTTTTAGAATATCTTTCTTAAAATATTTCCCATTAAAAAATTTCGTCATTTAAAATTTTTAAGAAACAAGCATAATTTTTCATAAGTAAGAATAACAATAGTTTATAGTTAAAAATAATTTTAAACCAGACAAAATGTTTCTTATAGATTTTTGAGTGCTGAAAATGATGTAAACCAAATATTGGCATGTCATATTTCCAAAATAAATGAGGTTTAATATGCAAAAAATGACTTTTTTGCGATATTTTAAATTCTTTTATAAAAAAGGTCAATGTTATTTTGAAATTCTGATCAGAAGTGAGTATTGTTCATCCCTTATAAAAATGCGTTTTTGTTATTTCAATGTTTTATTTTTTAGTCATGTTATAAAAGCCTTTAAACTATAATTTAAAAAAATGGTGGACCTTGGAAAAAAACTATTTTTTCCAAATTTGATTTACCATCCTTCTTTTAGATCATAAAATTTTTGTCAGAAATAATTTTTTTTGAAAATGAATTTGTTCCGATTCAAGGTAGGATAATTAAAATAAGACACCCTATGTACATATAAAAAAATATAAATTTAGTAAAATCTGATTTCCAGCATCCAAAAATCTATAAGGAATACCTTGTTTAGTATCAAATAATAAAGGGGTATGTTAAAAAGTCGTCGATTTTTGTTCCCAGCCGGCCAATAAAATTCGCATGGTTTCTTGTAGGTTTTTAGACGTAGAATCACGTAACATTTATTTGCTGTTAAAATATGGTGAAAATGTGCTAAAAGCTTAAAAAGTCCATAAAATATCATGTCTCTAGGTGTCATCATTTGGTGATCGATGATTTGGTGACTGAAAGTGAAATATGAATTTTTTACAATATATATTTATATAAAAAAAACATATTTCACTTTCAGTCACCAAATCATCGATCACTAAATGATACACTCAGAAACATGATATTTTATGGACTTTTTAAGCTTTTGGTAGATTTTCCCCACATTTTAACAGCAAATAAATGTTACGTGATTCTACGCCCAAAAAACTATAAGAAACTATGCGAATTTACGTGCCGGTTGGAGGCATAATCGACGACTTTTTAACACTTTTTTTTAATAAACTGGTGTAATTATATGTTATTTTTTCTTTTTCCATTTTTTTATACATACGTGATCTTTTCCCATTTTTTTTCGGCGAATCGAAATACCCACAAATCACGGTAATGATAGAACTGCGATTCGCTTGGACTTGTGAATTCACCACCAAATACCCATAATTCGCCACTGCCATTTGCAGTCGTAGCTACCGTTTGATGACCGCATCGCGGTGGCGGTGCTCCAGGTGCTTTTATCACTGTCCATTCTCCCTTATTTATATTATAGAAGAACATATCGCCATATACAGTGGTCTAAAAAAAAAGAAAAATGTATTACTTTTATTTTATTTTATTAAATAGATAATTTCTTTTTTATTGTCAGATTTTTTAGTCATATTATCGAATTTTTTGTCAAAAAATACAAAAAAAAGTATTTCATTAATTTTTTAGTAAAACTGAATATTAAAAATTAATTATAAATTTAATAACTAAAGCATGTGATTAAGGTCATGATTCTATTAAAAAAATCATTTTAAAAAATTTTAATAGTTGCTAGTGTTGTTGTTTATTACAAAATTATAAATAAACATTACATTGTAGTCACTTGTTGTTTGTTAAAAAGTCATTAAGAGGATCCTAAATCTGCTCTATATTACCGACTAAAATCTAACCTAATGACAATATATTTACTTAATACATATAAAAGTTGCAATTTATATACATAAAATAAAATATAGGTTCCCACTGTAAGAATTGCATGAAGGAATATTTGTGAACTTTTAGAAATGAATTTAGAAGTCTAGTAAAAACATTTTGCTGCACATTTTTTTTAACAAAATGTTTTTTATCTAGATTTCTAAGCTCATATCTAAAAGTTCACTAATATTCCTTCATGCAATTAATATTTGGAACTTATCTCATTTTGTTGATACAAACTGTTTGTATCAAGCAATTGTTACAATTTGGCTCTGGAAGGTGATAAAAAATTGAAATTTCTTAACTTTTTTCTTTATTAACATAAAATCGTATAAGTTCCGAAAAAGTTCTGGTGTATACTTTTATCGTGGAAAAGAGTTTATCATTCTATGCAACCAATAAAAACATTTTGGTATAATAAAAATATCGATAATATAGGAAGGTTTAGGATCCCTTTAACAATTAAAATGTATGAAAAAAAAGAAGTATTAAAAGTATTAATTGCGATAATTTGAACTTTTCCGAGCAAAGTCGATATTAGTTGTATATTTAAGTATTTAAATAAATACTTTGCAAAGGGGAGTTTCGCCCTTTGCTCTATTTCTCAAAAAAAAAAAAATTCTAATCTAACCTAAACTAATTTTTGCTTTCCCATCCCCCCCCTCTCTCTCTCTCTCTCTCTCTTTCTCTCTAACTTATATATTTTCGATCATGGAGTCATTTGAAGATGCCGTTTGATTGTCGGAGTTAGAAAATTTTTAACTCAGGACTTTTGGATACCGAATGCGTCAACACAGTACACATGATAAGAAGTGTATATACGCGCTAGCCAAACAATTTTTCATTCTTACGGATAAACTATAAATGCATTGGTTACGTTAGAGACCAAAACGTAAAATTACTTCTTATCGCATGTAATGTGTTGACGAATTTTAAAGCTAATCTTTTAAGATCGCTTCTAATATCCAGGTTTATCTATTTTTTTAAATATAATATATACCTGTCGACCATCATGAAATTCACCGCCAAGCATAATAAGTTCGTCCTTAAAGGGATGTGCCGTCAAGGAGAAGTTGACTCGTCTAGACGGAGCACTTACTATCATTTCTTTCACGCGTTGTCTGCGAGCTTCCTCTTTTTCAATTTCAGCAACGACTTTTTCTATATCCTCCTACGAATGAATAAAATATAAGTCCATTATCTTGAAAATAAAATATTTTTGGAAAAAAATGTTTCAGACAAAAGTTGTATGATTTCGAGGGGAATATAAGATGGTATCATTGATTTGACCTTGGTTAATCGTTTGAAGATTATATAAAAGTAGAGAAAAAAAGTTAAAAAGTGTTTCTTTTTCTCTTGCTGACACAATTAGTAAAAGTTAATGTAGTGTCAGTGTACTGAAAATCAATTTTTTAATGTTAATTAACTTTATTTTTCATTTCTTCTTATTGAAATTAAGCAATTTAACAATTTCTTGTACATTTTGCCCCATATAAACATAGTGGCCACCATGAAAAAATCTTATTCAATTTTTTTGTCGAATTCAGTGTACTTTAAAGTATTAAAAAACGTGAAGGACCAATTTTTGTTGTTGTTCCACAGAATTGTTTTCTGAGTCAAAATAAAAAAGGAAATATTGATAATTTTTATGTTATTTTCATCCATTTATAGCATGTTTACATGTTTGTTAAAAAAAGTTGACAATTATATCAATTGATGGAACAAAGTTTCAGCTTTAAGAATTTTTTTGCTCATTGCGGTACAATGAATTTTGAGGGGCCAGCTTCACAGAGGTGTAACCGTTACCGTTACTTTTTGTAAAAAGTAACTCGTTACCGTTACTCATTACTAATTCTAAAAAGTAACGCGTTACCGTTACTAAGAAAGTAACGATTCGTTACTTTTTTGTTATTTTTTTGCCGTTATTAAAGATATTCCAATATTCACTGCCAGTATTGAAAATCTATACGTTACATATAACACTGGGTCCAACTTATTCGTTAATTGTGGAATGAGAAAAAGATCACAAAGGAATAAAAGAAAAACTTTTTTCCTGGACTCGCACATCTTAACTAGCAGTTACACATTTTTACTTTAACATAATTATGTGTTTTAATTACGTCAATTGATTTGTCTCATTATTCTGTGCATAAAAGTATTAGGGTAAGATAATCGGAAAGTGAATATTTTACGAGATATTTTATATTTTTATCAAAATATTATCTACAACTTTCGAGCTTTATAACTCGAAAAGTACGCATATATATGTATATATATTTATATATATATATATTATATATAAAATTTAATAATTAATGCAAACAGAATAACTTATTATTATATACATTTTTTATTATATTTATATTTTTACACAATACAGTTATTGTACAAACACTTTTGTGTACCAATTTATGTCAATTTCTATCTTAACTTTATTGCATAATAGATTTTTTTGACAAAGTGGAAGATTATTATGATGTAAAAGTTTGTTTTAAAAAAATATTATAAAAAAAAAACTTTAATGTCTCAGTAAATATTTAATTTTATGTACTCCATATAAATTTTGATAAAGTATACATACATTTTTAATTCTGATAAAAATATATTTAATTAATATATCTATAATGCATGTAATCTATCTATTAATCTATTAATATATGTAACCTGTTTATTAATCTATTATTTTAAAAACAAATATTTATATTACTCGAAAAAAATTATAGTTCAACATTACAGAAAGAATAATTAAGCTAAGAACAAATGACATTTTTAAAATTAGGAAATTTATCATAAGAGTAGATATAAATATACGAAGAATATGTAGTAGGATATCTATCATATTAAAGAGAGATATATAAATATACAATATACAGAAAATAATATGCAAACTTTTTAAAATGATGCATTAAAATTATAATATTAATAATAATTTATGTGACTAGTTGCATTACATGAAAAGTTATAGATTTATGGGAGCTTTTTACCAAGTAACATACATAGACAATGTCACACTATTAACATCAATTAGAAAAATTTTCAAAACTTTAAAATTTTTTATTCGATAACCAATTATGTGACATTATATTTCTACCTTTGTCATTTTGCTGCAAAGCTCCATATATTTGTATAGACTTTGTAATAGACTTTATTTCAAAAAACACAAAAACGAAACTTGAAATGAAGAAAATAAAGTCTATCATCCGTTACTCCCTTCTTTTCATGAAACAATATACATAAATTACTATCATGATTATAATAGCTGATTTTCAAAATTAGTAAAAATAATCTGCAAACTAAAATATCCACCAGTTGTATTTAAATAATAAATTTGTTTCAATATTTATGCTTCCAGTATTAATTTTAAATGGATATTATATTTCCACTAGTATATGACAAATTTCCTAATCCTAAGGCTGTCATTTTCAGTGTTTAATTAGTAGATTTATAATGTCGAGCAATAATTTTGCTTTCCAAAATTTTAATTTCACAAAAAAGCATCGGATAAGTATATTTTTATCACAAATATTTAAACATTCAAACTAAACATTTTTCAAATCTTACACATGTATGCAACCATAAACTAGAGCACGAATAAACGTATTTTCATTAAAATTTATAGTATTTTTCTCAAAATTAACTACTTTTTGTGTTTATTTTATATTTTTTATATATGACGAAAAGGAGGAAAAAATCTAACCTCGCCAAGCGCTGTTAATTCCTTCTTCTGCCTAGCATTAAGTTTCTTCTCAGTTTTCAGTGCAGTTTTCACATTGCCACTTATTTTATTTCTTTTGTTCTTGTCTTTCCTTCCCATTATTTTTTATCAAATCGACACTAAATAAAAAAAAAAGTTTATTAACACAGTAACTTAGTATCTGTGAGATCTATATTACCAGAGAGAAGCCTGAGAGGCGCCATGAAGCCGTTTTTGAGGGAACTCATTCTCACCGCCGTACAGTGACGCTAACTGGATCGAGTTTAGAGCCGGTGGAACTACGTAGCTGGATCGACTTTCCAGCGGTTCGCGTCCGTGCTAGATCCACAAATCATGGTTCGTGTTCGTGCTAGATCCATAATTGTGGATCTCAAAAGTACGAAATATACATTCATTAATATTTTATTACAAATTATTAACTGCAACTGCGCGTGATCTTTTTTCACTTTAACATATATTATGAAGTAACATATATACGTGTATATATATGCGTATATATATGTGTATATATATGTGTATATATATGTGTATATATATGTGTATATATATGTGTATATACAGGGTGTCGCAGAATGACCGTATCACCTCTCGAGGGCAGGTAGAGCGGCTTAAATGGCATAGAAAAGTCCTGTACCATTTTGCGATTTTCGGAATAATTATTGAGAAATTAATTTACAAAGATCGGCAAATCCGGCGCGAGTATCAGGCCGCTGCAAAAAAGATGACGAGAAAGACGGCCCTAAGGACGGTCGCTAAGCGCGCGCGGCGTAAATAGGCGCCATTGCCTCGCGGTTACCAGGGGCATAGACGAAAAGCGTTGATAAGAACAATAGATTAACGATTATTATTTAGCGACCGGCCTAGCGGTGGGCCGTCTTTCTTGCCATCTTTTTTGTGGTAGGCCGTCCTTCTCGCCATCTTTTTTGCAGCGGGCTGATACTAGCGCCGGATTTGCCGATTTACTTTGTAAATTAATTTCTCAATAATTATTCTGAAAATCGCAAAATGGTACAGGACTTTTCTATGTCATTTAAGCCGTTCTATCTGCACTCGAGAGGTGATACGGTCATTCTGAGACACCCTGTATATGTGTATATATATGTGTATATATATGTGTATAGATGTGTGTATATATGTATATATATGTGTATATATATGTGTATATATGTGTGTATATATGTATATATATGTGTACATATATGTATATATATGTGTGTATATATGTGTGTATATATGTATATATATGTGTACATATATGTATATATATATGTATATATATGTGTATATACAGGGTGTCCCCGAATTGGCGGATCAACTCTCGTGGGTAGAGCGTGTTAAACTGAAGAGAAAAATCTTATATCATTTTGCTAAATTCGCAATAATTAATGAGATATAAATTAATAAAGATCGGCCAATTCGTGCCAGAATAAGCGCGTGGCGCAAAGAAGCCTCCTACTTGTTATTTGATACTAGGCGCGCGGCGAGACAGTAGGCGGAGCGCTCTACAAAGGACGTACAAAGAACGTACAAAGGGCGTACTTAAAGAGTCACGTACAGTGCGTTCTGCGTTTATGTCTTGCCGCGCGCCTAGTATCAAGTAACAACTGGGAGGTTTCTTCGCGCCGTGCGCTTATACTGGCATGGATTGGCCGATCTTTATTAATTTATATCTTATTAATTATTGCGAATTTAGCAAAATGATATAAGATTTTTTTGTTCAGTTTAACACTCTCTATCTACCCACGAGAGTTGATCCGCCAATCCCTGTATATGTGTATATACAGGGTGTCTCATAACTAACGAGCCAACGCCCGTGAACGGATAGAGCACAGTGAACTGAACATAAAAGTCCTGTATCATTTTCCGATTTTCGCAATAATTATTAAAATATTAATTAAAAACGCTCAGCATAGGAGCGCGCGCCGCATATAGCGCTCAGCATATCCTGAACGTTTTTAATTAATAGTTCAATAATTATTGCGCTAATCGCAAAATGATACAGGACTTTTATGTTCAATTTGACCTGCTCTATCTGTCCTAGAGAGTTGAGGCGATTATTACCGGACATCTTATAGATATGTATAATATTGTTCGCTAAGCGTTTTTAATTAATATTTTAATAATTATTGCGAAAATCGCAAAATGACTTAATACTTTTTTGTTTAGTTCACTGTACTCTACCCACTCACGAGCGTTGGCTCATTAGTTATGAGACACCCTGTATATGTGTATATATATATATATATATATATATATATATATATATATATATATATATATGTATATATATGTATATATATGTATATATATAAATATGTAAGCGAGATGGCTAACATCAAAGAGAGTTCTGAGATTTCGTCGCGGGTCTCTTTTTATCTCCAATCTTTCGTATCGTATTTCATCTTACCATAGAAAATAAAATTTTTACATTTCGCATTTTTTATATATATGTATATATATATATATATATGTGTATGTATAAAAAATGCTCATTTTATTTCACATAAAATTTAATGTTTTAATGATTTCAATAAAAGGTATTTTAATAAAATATATATGTGTATATTACTTCAATAATAAATATTAAAATGAAAAAATGAAAAAAAGATCATACACAATAATGTGTCGTACTTTATTGAGATTTACAATAATTAATATGGATCTAGCATGGACATACGGTCGTTTTATATACCAATAAAATATAACATATATGGGACATTTTTTTCTAAACCAGATCACCCTTTGGTACAAAATTGTATTCGACGTAAAAAAATCTCCTTGCACACAAATGTAGTTGCAGGCATAAAGCTATCGAAAGCCACGTGGGCTTTTGAAAAATTCAAGACGACAGATCTAATACAGCGGGTCCAATATCATTGTATAAAATTGAATCTCGTTAAAAAATCAGCTAATTTTCTTATATATTTATGACATACCGAATAAAAAAATGTAATAACGAGATTTAATTTTATACAATGATATTGGACCCGCTGTATTAGATCTGTCGTCTTGAATTTTTCAAAAGCCCACGTGGCTTTCGATAGCTTTATGCCTGCAACTACATTTGTGTGCAAGGAGATTTTTTTTACGTCAAATACAATTTTGGAACGAAAGGTGATCTGGTTTAAAAAAAAATGTCCTATATATGTTATATTTTATTGGTATATAAAACGACCGTATGTCCATGCTAGATCCATATTAATTATTATAAATCTCAATAAAGTACGACACATTATTGCGTATGATCTTTTTTTCATTTTTTCATTTTAATTATTATTATTGTAGTAATATACACATATATATTTTATTAAAATACCTTTTATTGAAATCATTAAAACATTAAATTTTATGTGAAATAAAATGAGCATTTTTTTATACATACATATATATATATATATATATATATATTTTGTTAACTTAAAAGTAATTATTGGATTAATAAGTTTTATTTGCGATTCAAAAATGACACTACATATATAAGACATAAATACGACAAAAATCGGATAATTTTGAATTAGATTAATCATACATATTAATTAAAAATAATCCGATTTATGTCATGTTTCGTGTCGTTTTAGTCATAAAAATCTCAATAATCCATTAAAATTATTTTCAAATCAATAAAATGCGAAATAAAAGTTTTAGTTTTGATTTTATTGCATGTTTACATTTTATAGATAAGCGAGCTCTTTAAAGACCTTCGATGCTAGAGCTCGAGAAAAGCGAGAGAGAAGACGAGTAAGGAGCAAGCGAAATGGCCAACATCAAAGAGAGTTCCGAAGTCTCGTCGCGAGTCTCTTTTTATCTCCAATCTTTCGTATCGTATTTCGTCTTACCAAAGAAAATAAAATTTTTATATTTCGCATTTTATTGGTCCGAAAATAATTGTAATGAGTTAATGAGATTTTTGCAATTAAAATGACATCAAACACGATATAAATCGGATAATTTTTAATTACATAAATAATCAAAATTATTAATTATTTATCAATTTATATAATTTATACATAAGGAGTTAGCAGTCTAGTATTATATAGAAGTCTGTGGGCCAGACTCTGTTTTAGATCCGTATATTCCCCTAAAGCAAAATATGGGAGTTAGCTATCTATTTTCTTGTATCATCTGTGATTTAAGCTTTGACTATATAAGTATGGACTGCTAACGCAAACTTCAGGTTGGATATCAACAGTAAAGTGCTTACAGCGCTATAAAATACCAACGATAAAACGGCGAACTAAAATGTGACGTAAAAGATATAGATAAGATATAGATATAAGATATGGATCTTATGGAAAATCATAAATATTTCATAATTAAGTTAATATTAAGCATTTTTTTAAAGTTAAATTAAGTTATTTTAGCAAAGAAAGTACATTAAATTAGTACAAAACATTCGTGAGGCGCACGCTAACGAAAACTGTTATTTTTTCTGGTCAATAGGATAAGTATATAAAAATTTTATAAAATGTAAAAAATAAAAGAAAAAAATATAATAAATATCATATCTAATAATTTTTTCATATTATATCTAATAAAATTTAAAGTATTATTACTCTTTTTACAATTAATATTACTTTATGATTTGAATCTCTCGGAGTTTTGGTATTTGACCTGTCAATAAATGTTGGCTGAAAGACCTCTCACTTGCTCTAATGGGAAAAGGGGGAGTATTAGCAATCCATACTTATATAATCAAAAGAATTTAAGAGTAATATCAGAGAGAAGCCTGAGAGGTGCCATGAAGCCGTTTTTGAGGGAACCCATTCTCACCGCGGTACAGTGGCGCTAACTGGATCGATTTTAGAGCCGGTGGAACTACGTAGCTGGATCGACTTTCCAGCGGTTCGCGTCCGTGCTAGATCCTCAAATTATGGTTCGTGTTCGTGCCAGATCCATAATTGTGGATTTCAAAAGTACGAAATATATACATTCCTTAATATTTTATTACATATTATTAACTGCAACTGCGCGTGATCTTTTTTCACTTTAACATATGTTATAAAGTAACATATATATGTGTATATATATATATGTATATATATATATATATATATATATATACCCACACGGAACAAAAATCTCTAATGGATGTCCACTAGACGTCTACCATGGAGATTCGAAACCTTCATTAGATGTCCATGAAACGTCCCGTAAACATCTACTAGACATCCACAGTTCCGCATTTTATACCTCCATTCGACATCCATTAGACGTATTCATAGATGTCATATATACGTTATATGGAGTAATTATATATTGTTTATTCACAAATCCAATAAAATAATGCATATATGTATATAATTTTGAATTAAAAAAATTAATGTATTTTTAATTTTAGAGATTAGAAATTTTGACTTTGTGCTTCAAATAGACAATAAAACGGACTACTTCGAATTTATCCGACCAAATGAAAATTTTCATCATGTTCTGAATCTCTTGTCGAGATTATATCAGAAGTTAAACTGACAAAAAAACAACTTTAAATTATACTTTTAGTAGTACCTGTTCTGTTAGGCTTTATATACATGTTATAAAAACTTGAATACGAGTTATAGTTCAGAGTACGCCACGTAGCGGCAAACAAAGGAACACGTATATTATAAAATAGATCTTTTTTCTCTTGTCGAAAAGATGATCAAAAAGACATCTTTTCATCAACTAAAATTAATTATGACTTTTAGAAGACATCATTTAGACATCTATCAAAAGATGACTTTTTTGTAGGTAGAAAGATATATGTATGTAAAAATCTATCATATATCCATAACAGATGTTCAGTAGACATCCATGATGGATTTGTAGATGACATCTACCATGGAGGTAATATGGATTTCTATTAGATATCTAGTCAATATCCACCATGGACATAGATGTCGTATGGAGTTATGGAAGTTGTATAGACGTCCATTGGATGTTAAGTTCCGTGTGGGTATATATATATATATATATATATATATATATATATATATAAGTAAATAAGAAAGAGGCAATAGGAGAGAGGAGATGTGAATATAAAATTGTAAGTTTTTTATATATAGATGATATGTCGCAATTGTATTGACATTAAGTACATTAGTAACATTCTATAGAATGACGGAAATTACAATAAAGATTTGAACGTTTTGATTCATATTTTGAATCCTCTTCAGCATAATATATAAATTAAATAAATGAATTATAAATAAAAACGAAAAACCCTATTAATAAACTAATCTCAAGCCTCAACGACATACTGAAACGGTGGAAAAAACAAGAATACATTTTGACCATTGAATACCGTAAAATGTCCTTCAGTGAAGGTAATTTACCGCGAGCATATGGGTTACTAAAAATTCATAAGATTAACATCCCTTACAGGTTGATTGTATCATCTATCAATAGCCCATTATACAACTTAGCCAGTTGGTTACATAAAATCATGTACGACAGCTTCCCGAAACCGAATAGTCACATTGCAAATAGTTTCGATCTAGTCAACAAATTATCTAATTTACATATTGACAATGATTATGAGTTGTTTTCGCTAGATGTAATCTCATTGTTCACTAACATCCCGATCAATTTAGCAGTAGAAAGCATATCAAAGAGATGGCAATATATCACAAATAATTGCAACATCCCAGAATCAGAATTTTTAACAGTAATAAACCTGGTCTTAAACTCTACATACTTTGTCTTCAATAACAAATTTTATCAACAAACTTTTGGCACACCAATGGGCTCCCCACTCTCTCCGATCATCGCCGACATAGTCCTACAAGACATAGAGGAAAAAGCATTGACGTTATTGAATTTTACCCCTCCCATTTACTTCAGATACGTGGACGACATATTAATATCGGTACCTCAAAAATTTATTGACGAGACATTGACAATTTTTAATTCTTTCCATAACAGAGTACAGTTCACTGTAGAAAAAAAATGACCACAACAAGATTAAACTTTTTAAACCTGACACTCATTTTAATTAATAACCATCTAATATTTGACTGGTACCATAAGAACACATTCTCGGGTAGATATCTCAATTTCTATTCCCAACATCCTAACAACCAAAAAAGAGGCAGTGTAATAGGCTTGGTTGATAGAGTATTCTTATTCCATCCCACGTTCCATGAAAAGAATATCCAATTTATAATAAAGATTTACTGGACAACTCCTATCCAACCGATTTTATATTCAGAACAATTAACAACCGCATAAAGTTTTTAATTAACAATAGACCATCCGACAAAAAATTACAAACACCCAATAATAACTCATATTTCACAATTCCATATTTGCATACAGTAACTGATAAAATAAAGAATGCTCTAAAAGATGTCGACATCAGATTAGCCTACTATAGTATAAACAAAAACAACAAATTTATTAAGACACACAAAGATCCTATTCCTAGTCTCATGAAAACCAACGTGGTATATAAAATTAATTGTCTAAATTGCGATGCTTCTTATGTTAATCAAACGGGCAGAAAGCTGAATACTAGGATAAAAGAACATAAGACCAACATAATGAAGCCCAATAACAACAAATCAGTGATCACTGACCACCGCCTAACATACAAACATGACTTTGATTGGGACAATGCACAAATACTAGACAACGAGCCCTATTACACAAAAAGACTGATATCTGAAATGTTATACATTAAACGACAAATAAATAGCATAAATCTACAAACAGATATAGAATGTTTGCCAGCTATTTACGATGATATAATAAACAAATTGCCTAAGATCTAATGTCACCTACCTAACTCTTTCCATCTTAAATGTATTTTTCGCCCTTGAGCTCATTACCATCTGTACCATCGACATAACCACACGTTAAAACATCAATTGTCGCGATATATATACCATAGATTCAACAACACACAAACGGAGTGCATATCCTGTAAGCTTTTTCTGAGTCCACACCATTATACACAAACTAACGGTAAATTACTTTATTACAAACAGGTATTTATTATACTCATTTTATTAATACAGACTTAACCCCTCAATCTAACTGCATATCTCCCTCGGTCTGGAAACCTCGGAGAATTGCCTCGCGGGATTATTATGCAAACCGTACAAAAAAAGAGCCGAATAAGTTGGATCGTTTTATATATATGTAATTTATACAACTAACATGCGATAAATATGTACAGCGGTTCTGAGGCAGTGATCCTTTTAATCATGCGAATACGATCACGGATTTTATGTTCACATATGTCTTACGCCTTTATTATGCGATGTTTAATCATTAATTTCGTTTTTATTTATACTTCATTTATTTAATTTATATATTATGCTGAAGAGGATTCAAAACATGAATCGAAACGTTCAAATCTTTATTGTAATTTCCGTCATTCTATAGAATGTTACTAATGTACTTAATGTCAATACAATTGCGACATATCATCTATATATAAAAAACTTACAATTTTATATTCACATCTCTTCGCTCCTATTGCCTCTTTATTATTTACTTATTTATTAATCGGAGCTCTTTATATAATTTTATTATATATATATATATATATATATATATATATATATATATATACATCCACCCTGTATATATATATATATATATATATATACAGGGTGGACCATTTTAATCCATCCAGTCGAATATCTCGAAAACCAAGCCTGGGAGAGAAAAATGTTTCAGACAAAAGTTGTATGGTTTCGAAGGAGCCATAAGATGGTACCATTGGTTTGACCCTGAAAAGTCATTTGAAGGTCACTTCAAGTTTTTTAAATGGAACACCCTATATATTTTTACATATTCTTGTAGCTCATCTCGAGAGCTTTCCAAAACACTTATGACAAAGTATTTTTCATTAAGTATTTTTTGAGTTATAAGGCTTCAAAGTATTTTGACATAAAATACAAGATATCTCGTAAAATATTCATTTTTTTATTATCTTACTCTAGTACTTTTATGCACAGAATAATGAGACGAATCAATTGGTGTAAAAATGTGTAACTGTTAGTTGCAAATTCAGATTTTTACTTTAACATAATTATGTGTTTTCTTTACACCAATTGATTTGTCTCATTATTCTGTGCATAAAAGTATTAGAATAATAAAAAAATGAATATTTTACGAGATATCTTGTATTTTATGTCAAAATACTGCAATTACTTTTGATCCACAATTATGGATCTAGTACGGACATGAACCATAATTTGTGTATCTAGCATGGACGCGAACCGCTGGAAAGTCGATCCAGCTACGTAGTTTCACCGGCTCTAAAATCGATCCAGTTAGCGCCACTGTACCGCGGTGAGAACATAGACATATATAATAGACTGAGCGTCCCCATAAGAGGAGCTGAATACCACATTAGAAAGAGAGAGCAACAGTGTCAGTGGTGCTGTCTCTTTCTAATACGAGAGTTGGTGGGGGACTTGTCGAACGCATCAGAGGTCGAAAGGGGACAAGGCTCTTCGACTGCTTTGAGGTTAATGTACGCTGCCTATCTTGCACAACGTGGCACAACGCGTATTAATACGAGTATTAAAAATGGTTAATTCTTGTTGTTTATGTAAAACAGAGCAAGGAACTATTGCAGATGTTTCTTTTCATCGGTAAGTAATTTGAAAAGTTATATTGGTAAGATTACGTTGAGTTTACTTAAGTTAATATAAGTTACAAGTTATGTTAGCTCTTCAATATTTGTAAAATTTAATTTATATTATTCATTATAATGTATTATATTGTAAATTAACTATTAAAGTAATATAATTATCATGTAAATTATAATTAATTTCTTTTTTAGTATTCCTAAAAACGAAACATCAAGAGCAAATTGGATAACAAACATAGGACGAGACGTGGGTAAACTAGGCGTAGTATGTAGCAGACATTTCGAAGAAAAAGATTTTTGCTACAAACAATTTGGAAATTCTATACGAAGATTTTTGGTGCCCATAGCTGTTCCATCTTTATTATTAAATAAAAGTGACAGGTATACTTTCCTTAATAACATTAAAATGTAAACTCAGCAAATTTCTTTAAACTTGGGATACATATGAATATTTATAATATTCCCTTATGAAGAAGGCACTCAAATTTTGAGTATTAACCAAAGTTGAGTGTTACATCTAAATTCACACAATCTAGTGTTAACACTCAAAATTTGAGTGTTTTTTTCATAAAGGTTTTATTGTGCCAAACTGTTAAAAACGCCACACATATTGTAAAGAAGTTAATTTTTATTTATTTGATTTGTAAGTCATTCGCATTATTATATCACAATACTTTTTATTTAAAGTGATAATTGTGATACTATTTACATCTGATGACTCGCTGTGTATCTCTAAGATATCGAGTTGCAATAACTCAAAAAATATAGAAAATATGACAAACGTTGGAGTCATTGTATCAGATGAGATACAATTTAATGCAGAAAATAAAGAAAATGACAAAGACACAAAGAAGTTGACATCAAAAAGGTTAGTTTAGAATTGTAATATTAATAAAAATTTTTGCTCAATAAATTATATTATAAAACAATTTTAATCATACAAAATTTTCGGCTTGTAAAAAAATATTATTTGAAATAATATTATATTAAAAATTATTTATTCCAAGTACGAATTAATTCTTTTTACTCTTCAACTATATCCTAAAATTAATATTTAACGTTAATGGTAGTAATTTTTTTATCAGCTTTTCATATTGCAATTGTAAGGAAAATGTAGTAAAAGTTTTATTAAGTATTTCCAATTTTTTTATTTAGGAAAATGTCCCAGCCCCTCACAGGCTCAAAGCGTTTTTGTTTTCCTCGATACATTGAAGATCTACGGAGAAAAGATTTCACTTCTGATAGAAACTGGCAAATTGTGTACGATTATATACATAATTCAAAAAATAAACATCGAATCTTAAAGCAAAAAATAAAATGCTTAAGTAAGAAAGTGGAAAATTTGCAATCATTATTAGAGCATTTAAAGAAAAATGGATTGCTTTCAAATGAAGTTTGTAACGCATTAGAAGTGAGTTGTAGTTTTATTTAGAGTTGTAATTATAAATGGACATGAAAGTTATAGTTTATTACTAAGAAGGGACACTATCGAACCTGAACTCACCGATTCGCACCAAACTTTTTTCTGAGTTAGTTCGACCTTACTGGAGGCCAGTGTTCCTTGTAAGTGTAATTATTATATGTCTCTTATAGACTTGAGAGTTGTAAGAAGGTGGATTTTCTAATCTATGTACATTGAACAGCTTATGAGATAATTTAAAAAATATCAAATGATTAGATGCCATTAATATATGTATATAATATTTTTCACTATGTAAATATTGTATTGAATATGTATATAATATTTGATCCTAAGAAAATATTTTTAATATTGTAATGTTGGAAAACGAGCGTTCTTGCAACTTTAGTACAATTTGGAATGCTATATAAGGAACCGATGTATTTTACATAATTATATATTAACATAAATAACTATAATTAATTTTTTTATGTAATATATGTATATGTATTTAAATATAATTATATTTTTTCATAAACAATAAAAAAAATAGTTTATTCTATCTTCAAATCCAATTATGTATAATTTTTTCCAAATTTCTTTCTAGTTTTCCACATGTCCTGCATTATCAGAAATCCTTCAAAATCTCCTAACAACAAAGAAAAATAAAGTATATTCTCCTGCTTTAAAGGAATTCGCTTGTTTCTTATTATTTTATTCGACATCAGCTTATCATTACGTCAGAAATAATTTTTTGAAATCCTTACCTCATCCACAAACGATTCGAAAATGGTTTTCCAAAATCGACTTTAGTCCTGGTATAAGTAAACCAATCTTAGATAATTTGAAAGAAATGATTGATAAACATGCTTCCAAAGGTATTAAGTTACAGTTTGGAGTTCAAGTCGACGAAATGTCTATAAAAAAAGGGATTGAATGGGATGGAAAGCGGTACCATGGACAGATTGACTTAGGCCTCCAAAATGAAGAAACTGAGGAAGCGACGTATGCATTAGTAATAATACTTGTTTTTTTGAATGGACACTTTAAGACTCCACAGTTGCATATTATTTTATTAAAAGTTTAACGGCTGAAGTTAGAGCGAACATTATGAAAGAAGTTTTGACAGTACTATATGAGAATGGTATTATCGATGTTAGATCGATAACATTCGATGGTGCTTCAAGTAATTTAGATATGGTTAAACAACTTGGTGCTAACTTACAAAATATTAAAGAAGAATCATGTTTTGAACATCCAGTAAGCAAAGAACATATAGTTGTTGTGCCTGATGCCTGTCACATGCTTAAGTTGATTAGGAATACGTTATCGGAATATGATTTAATTGACAAGGAGGATAACCGTATTAAGTGGGCGTATATAGAAAAATTAGTGCAATATCAAGAGAAAGAAAGTTTACATCCAGGTACAAAAATTCGACGCAGACATGTTAATTTTCTGAAGGAGAAGATGAAAGTAAAACTTGCTGCGCAAACATTCAGCAATGGAGTTGCAATTGGACTCATGTATATGAAAGATAAATTTTCTGAGGACTTCGCGGGAGTTGATGCAACATCCAAATTTTGCAAAACAATAAATGATATATTTGATTTTTTAAATTCCCGGAAAAAATTTTCAAAAAGTGAATCGCAAAATTGTTTAACTAAAGAAAATTACAAGGAAATGGAGAAAAAAGTATCTGAGTATATTGATTATATACAATCTTTGATAATTATTGAAAACATTAATTCCGATAAAAGTATTTCTATTTTAAAAAGTAGACGGAGGATTTTGGGGTTTTATTGTTGCAATGAAGAGTGTTTTACAACTTGCTCGATACGTATTTGAACAAGAAACAATGTCATATCTTTTGACAAAAATATAAATACATAAATTATCGCAGGACCATCTCGAAACTTTTTTTTCTTGTAAAGAAGAATGGGAGGATTTAACAATAATCCTACATGTCGCCAGTTCAGATCGAGTTATAAAAAAAAAGTAACTCATGTCAATTCTATTATACCTGACGGAGCGAATTGTACATTGCAAGACGATACCGTAATATGTAAATCTAATAGTAATAATAATGCTGATAATTCTATTGATTCCAGCGCTGAATATTTACTCAGTATTGTAACGTTCGAGCATGATTATGTAGAAAGCAATGGATGGTCCTGGAGTGAATATAGTTAAGAAATAGTTATTTACATTGCTGGATTTATTGTTACGATTAAAAAAAAAATTAAGTGTGAACTATGCCGTAATCAACTAGAGAGTAATGAAATTACATGCAAATTAATAAAAATGAAAAATCGAGTACCTTTGAAGCCAACAGAAACGACGTCTCAAAATTCTCAAACCCAAAGAAAAGGCTTAGTATCGTCAAGCGATGATGTAGTTATCATATGTAAAACTGCTGAAAGAGTTTTGAGAAGTACTCTGAATTTATTTTTCACAGACAAAATTCTAGAAAAATTAATGATTAACGCAAAACAACTATTACTTGATACAAGCCTGTTTGCAGAGATGGATATGTTTGTTGAGCACACTGTCCTTTCGAATCACAAATTAGATTTGATAAATTTTATTTTGAAAAAATATTTCAACGTTAGACTTTCTCATGAAGCAAGATGTTCTCAAGATGTAATACAACGAATAAGAAATTTTCATAATCGGATTGTCGTATTTAAAAATCAATAAAAATACGATATTACTTTTCTTCCAACCCAATATAAATGTTTTATTTGAGAAACAATACAAGCGAGATCGTTAAAGGTTCTATATTTGTTTTACATAAAAACGTTTAATATTTAATTTCTAAATATTGATTATTGTTTGGTCTGACTTTTTAATGTATCTTACAGTGAATATTATTTATTTTATTGTTAAAAAATGAGGGAGACCGGGCTTGAATTCTAGTCTCTCACTAAAACTAATATATTGAGCTTTGGTGAGGAATTCTCGAATAAATGTTAACAAAAAAAAGCGTGATAAGATTTGAATGTTTATTTCTAGCATACTACTTTATTCCCCAAATTTTACAAATAAACAAAAATGTTGCCTCTGATGAGACTCAAACCAGGACCACGAGATTTGTACCGGTAAAGGCCTTCACACATAGAATTCCGTAGCGACGTAAGACGTAACCCTAAGCGAATCGACCAATCACAGTCGAGACGTAAGGCCAGTACCGTAAGCAGTAGCAAATCAAACACGTTGATTCTCTTATTGCTTATGTCTTACATCTTAAGTTTTTTTATGTGTGAAGGCCTTAATCTCGGGGCTATCGCTCCTATCTCCCCTACGTGCGCACGCACGTACGGGAGATAGAGGCGAGCCATCTTTCCCCTTCTCTCTGCATGTGCAAGAGAGAAAGCACACCTGACTGACTAGCTCTGTCCTTCAGATCATGTCATCAGCTCGTCCATAGAAGTGCTCAGTCTATTATATATGTCTATGGGTGAGATGGGTTCCCTCAAAAACGGCTTCATGACGCCTCTCAGGCTTCTCTCTGGCATAACTAGTATGGGCCACAGACTTCTTTATAATACTAGATTGCTAACTCCTTATGTATAAGGCAGCTCCAATTTTATGTACAAACGAGTATGTATGGCATCCCTTTCTGCGCATGCGCTGTGAAGGCGCATGTTGCACGCATGTATATACATACTAAGTATGATAGACAAGCTTATATAAAAGATATAGAATAACTGCACATTTGTATCTCATAATTTAATATTTATATTTCTTACTTTTTTTACTAACACGACATGTGTTCTGACAAGAATTAGAGACCGAAAGCAGGGTAGAAGTACATGTACTGATCATAATAGCGTCGGCACATGTCAGCGCATGCGTAGAAAGGGTCACCTTAGGGCGCATTCGGGGAGACGCTATTAGCGCTAACAGCATCGTTCTATCTTTGTTCAACTTTTAATGAGTAACAAAGACAGAACGACACTGTTAGCGCTAATAGTATCTCCCCGAACGCGCCCTTAGTACATAAAATTCGAGGACACTTTATATAAGCAAAATCTAGGGAGTTAGCAGTCTAGTATTATATAGAAGTCTGTGGTATGGGCACTCCGAGCTTTTTCGGGGTTTGCGTCGATCCGTTCTGCGCATCCGCTATGTTTTTGGGAGGAACCAATCAGACAGTTGTTTAATATGTGGTAGTGTGAAATCTATGAGAATGCATCATAGTATAACTAGTAGGGGCACTTTTTGTCGGCACTTTGATCTCTTTGTCTTTGATCACGTGGTATTTCGCAATGTTTTTGGACTAATACTCAGTGGTGTATCAATTGTTCAAGGAATCTGCGTTACATTTATGCCGTGAAAGGAATATATAAAAATTTTATAAATTTTAAAAAATTAAGAAAAAATTACAAAATTATGTAAAAAATAAAAGAAATAAAAATAATTTATAGTTTTATATTCACAAATATATTATAATGTTACCTCTGTGATGCACTCTTACAGATTTCACACTACCACATATACAACAATTGTCTGATTGGTTCCTTCCAAAAACATGGCGGATGCGCAGAACGGATCGACGCAAACTCCGAAAAAGCTCGGAGTGCCCCTACTAGTTATACTATGAGTGCATCACAGAGGTTATATTAAAATATATTTGTGATTATAAAACATTGAAAAATATTTAAAATATTATATATATTAAAATTTTTTACATAATTTTTTAACTTTTTCTTAATTTTTTAAAAATTTATAAAATTTTTATACATTCCTTTCACGGCACGAATATAACGCAGATTCCTTGAACGATTGATACGCCACTGAATATTAGTCCAAAAACATGGCGGAATACCACGTGATTAAAGATAAAAAGATTAAAGTGCCGACAAAGGCTGATATTCATAGTCCGATCTTATATTTAAGGTCGTCTTAAGATCTCATTCAATCAATAAAATGATACTATGCGGCTTCATTGGTTGAACGGGATCTTAAGACGATCTTAAATATAAAATCAGACTATAAATACCGGCCAAAGAGTGCTCATACTGGTTATACTATGGTTTAACTAGTTACGACCACAGGCTTCTATATATAACTAGACCGCTAACTCCAGCAAAATACATAACACCGAAAAGTATGTACAAAACTTATGCGCATGCGTTATCATTGGTGATATGACAGTCACGCTGATTGGTTGAATTTAAAGCAATATATATAAGTAGTGATATAGGGGGAGTTCTAACCCAGGAGCTCGAGGGGGGAGGGGGGCGGAGGGGGGCGGAGGGGGGAGACGTCACGCAGTCCGCGGTTTGTAGACGAGGGGTACGCGGAGAGGGGGAGAGGTCCGCGACACAGCTGTAGGTCTGCGGCGCGATTTGTTGACGAGGGGTACGCGAAGAGGAGAGAGAGGTCCACGACACAGCCGGTAGACGAGGGGTTTGCGGAGAGGAGAGAGAGGTCCGCGACGCAGCCAGTAGACGAGGGGTTTGCGGAGAGGGAAGAGAGGTCCGCGGTGTAACCGATGGGTCCGCGAGTAGGGAAATGGATAGAGAGAGACGGCGCGATAGGCGTTCGCAACGCGGTAGACGGAGACGCGTGGTATAGGATAGGATAAGGAGAGCGCTATGTGCATTGTACATAGCGTAGGACAATGAGAGCATGATGTGGTGGAAAAAGGAGGAGAGCACAATAGAAAGATAGTGTGAGAGAGAAAGAAGGAGGATGAGGGAAAAGGATAGCGGGAGCGCGATAAGACGGAGGCTAAGGCGTACGCGAGAACGTAGATTAAATTTTTTATATATTATTATATATATTATTATTATTATTATTATATCTTATTATATATATATATTAAATATTATCTAATTAATCCTAAGAGGAGGAAGAAAGATGGGATAGATAATAAAGGTGCAAAACACAATACACATCTTTATCACTAACATAATTTTTATTCAAAATCTGTGTATGTGTGTACATATAAAGTGTGTGTGTGTGTATTTTAAAAAAATAAAAATATAAAATCTAATATAAAAAATATAAAAAATCTAAAATATAATATAAAAGATATAAATATAAAAAGATATAAAAAATCTAAGATCTACAATATAAAAGATAAAATTATAAAATATAAAATATAAAAATATAAAAAAAAAAACTAAAAATCGGTGGGAGAGAGACGGAGGGGGAACTCACGACGGCTGTTTCTGTAACAGAAAAGAAAATGAACATTTTTATTAGTATTTTAAAATAAATATTTAAAATTTGAGCGTATTCACAGTACGAGGGGCTCCTCTCCGAACAATCTGCGGAGGCAAAATACATCCACGTACAAATATGGGAAGAACTCATCTAAGAAGCGAGCACGGGGGCCGTCGCCCCACAAATCCTCAAATTCTGCATAATCGCGGTTGAAGGTCTGCCACCGACGCACCTCTTTTATATGCGCAATGTTGATATATCCCGGGATGAGGTTGTGGTAACATTGATATTCCTGTAAAAGAAAAAAACATATAAATATATTATATATAAAAAAGCGTATAAAATAATAATAAAATTACTTATATCACCGATTGGGACGTGGAAGTAACGATATTGGTAATGCTGTAAAAGATAAAAGCGTATAAATATAAATATAAATATAAATATTGTATATTATAAATGAGAGCGTATAACATAATGAAAAACTACTTACATCCTTGAACAGCACATTCACATACGCTCGGAACAGAGCGTGGGCCAAATTTTTGACCCAGCAAAGTTCCTCGCGACGATAGCCCGTTTCGAACATAGCGTCGAGAAAAGACAATATGCTCGACATTTTAAAATCGTCACAAAAAAACTTTACTTCACTGGATCACTGACAGACACCTTATGTCAGCTCCAGCTCCAGCTAGGTAACGTCTCGGTAAAAAAATGGGTAGGGGATGTGCATGACATAAGAGTTAGCAACAAATGCTTACTCTTTATAGCTGATAAAGAATTAAAAGCTGACGCGAACTGTCGCTCCACACAGCATTCATACAGATAATTCTAATTAAATAGCGACACAATCAAATAAGCATCAGACATCTATTGAAACATTGATCAACATGGATCTAAACATTGATCAACATCGATCTAAACATGTTTGAACCATATTATACATCAAATAAATATCTTAATATCATGACTTGAAATATAATACCAGATGCAGCTGCACCATGAAATGTAATATTCACCACACAGATGTATACATGGCTAAGAGATATAATACTTGCTAGAGATCGATCCAACCACTACATACATCAAACAAACATCTATCGAACCATGTTTGAACCACTATCGTACATCAAACAAATATCTATCGAACCATGTTTGAACCACTATCGTACATCAAACGAACATCTATCGAACCGCGATGAACATCTATCGAACCATGTTTGAACCACTATCGTACATCAAACGAACGTCTATCGAACCGCGATGAACATCTATCGAACCATGTTTGAACCACTATCGTACATCAAACGAACGTCGATCAACATCAAACGAACGTCAATCAACATCAAACGAACGTCGATCAACATCAAACGAACGTTGATCAATATCAAGCGAACCATGAACGACATGAATTTTGATATTTTTTTTCGCGTTTAAAGATGTCAAATATTCCACGCCCATTGTCTGCTAAAATGCAGACTAATAGAAAAATGCATCACGTACTGTAATATAATACATGCTACAAGGAGAGGATAAAAAAAAAGATGATAACATACATGTATTGTAACAATAGTTTATTATAAATATGGATTGATCGAACCTTTATGATGATGATTCGACCACCAATTGAATAATTTAAATACATTTTGTAAAGCACAATTTCGTATATGTCTATCGCAACACAGAATAGCATCTAATTTATCTAAAGCAGGAACGTCATCATAGTCGTTATCCAATGTCTCGATAATAAGACCGATTCTCTCATCGTCTTCCAGTAAATTTGCCAACCATTTTCCTTTTTCATGTCCTTTGACATACACTCGAGAAGATGCATCTTTCAACGTCACGGCGTCAGTGATTAAACGTTTGGTCCTGTAGTACGGAATGTTTTCATCTTCCCATTGCAGATTGTGATGTTTTCCAATCAACCATGGAACTTGAGATCTCTCAGATCTCGTGAGCAAACAGAATGGTGTAAGACTCGTAAAAATATAATGAGAGAGTACAGAGCCCTTTGTTAGAATTGCAATTTCTTTCACAATAAACTTTCCTCCAACGATAAATCCTTGGAGATCCACAAACGTTGGCACAATCATAATAAAATGATATTGGCGAGAACTACGACGGACGACTAATGTCGATCATCGAGTATCGCTAGTTTTATAATGTTATAATGTTATAACATTGGAGGGGATTATTCCTGATTCATGTAATTTTGCGGACATTTGTCAACGGGTTATATTCGACAATGTGATCGTGCAAGATGAGACAATATGCGGTAGTATTTGACGGGTACGTCTAGCTTACATTCAAATTCTATTCTTACGTCCACAGTAGCATTTTTGACAGACTCGTTTTGTCGCGAGCAGTCAATGACTGTGAGAGGACCGCACTCTAAAAATTTTGCCATGGTGAATAATACATTATCATTATTGCATCCGTAATAAGATTTACGAAAACGCGCATATATGTCGAATAGGGTAGTGTTACGTCCAGGCCCGTACAAAGGATGGGTCAGAGGAAGGGCGTAACAGGAACTGTTCCGATGTCAAAAGTCTTATCGACGAGTGACTCGGTCGAGCGAGCTGCAGGTTAGCAAACAGGTAAACGACGGGTGTCGTTATTACTCTGTTATGCGAACACTCTCTCTCGGTGGTCCCTTTTTGGTAAGAGAATCGAATCTCTTTTACGCGGGACGAGACCTTGTGTGATCTTTTGCGTGGAAGGAGTGAGGGAGTTAAATAAGTTTATCGATCATTTAATTTTTAAATTAACATTTATTCAATTGATCCCTATCATTATACATATAACTTTATTGATATTATCAAATCCGCCTTAAAATTATTTGTATGAGTGTGTGTGTGTGTGTGTTTGTGTGTGTGGATCGCGGGTGTTACAAAAGTACGGAGGTCATCAACCAGAAAAGAAGGGGAACGAGTGCGAGTCTAAAGATTTTATTCTGGTTGGTATTTGTACAATAGTTTATAATAAGAAAAAAAAGAAAAATAATAATAATTATAATTTGGGAACGGTGTTATGTGTGTTACTGCGCGATGTCGATGTCTTCGAAGACGTTATCTATAATGCTGAGGAGAGCGGAATCGGATATGGATGCAAGTTTTGATTTTAAGAAAGGGAGCGCAGAGGTGTCAGAGTCTGCTGGAGAGTATTCTAAAGAGGAGTCGGGTAATTCTATCGTGTGGCTCGATGAATTATCCGAGAGGATTATGGACGAGGAATCGGAAAATGTTAGAGGAAACGACGGCGGTGAATCGTCGGATATATCGATGACTGAAAGTGAAAGGGGTACGGGGGAATACGATGGGGAAGGAAAATCTACTTCAGGGTAACTATGAGTAGATGGGAAAAGGGTTTTTAACGGGGTGGAGCAGCGCGAATACTGCGGTGAAGAAAAGGGGGAATCTAAACTGTTGATTTCGTTCTCGGTCGTGTCGTCCGATCTATTGTCTCGATTTGCTCGCGAGAATCGGCGGGTCGACGCGATTTTAGGCACTTTAAATAAAGAATAAGGTTGAATAAAGGGGAAGGGAGACGATGAGAGGAAGAAAAAACAAAAGAGAAGGAAATTAAACTTACTACTTAGGCAGATTGGTTGCGTCCTAGCTGCTGGTGTAGTTGTGGTCTTACTCGGCGGGTCGTCTTGTTGAGCACTGACTCTAATAGTTTTGAGACGTAAACGGAACTCCCGTAGTGTAGATGAATTGCTTGAGTCAGCGAGCGACCGAAATGAATCTGATGTACTGTCAACTGATTTTAAATTTTGGAATGATGGTAATACGCGAGTCTTCTCTTTTTATATTAAATCTTGAGGGCGTGTTAACAATTTGGGCGGGAGTATTTTTTTTTTTGAGATTTTGATGTGTAAAAGCTGTCGTTTGGTGACCCCCTCGTGGGCACACCTTGTCGTGGTGAGGGGGCTCTAGTAACCGAAAGGTGAAGCCAACGTGCCCAGACAGCATTGCCACGAGCCGGTGTCAGCTTGCTGAACGAATGGCTCATATGTGGCAAGCGTACTTCGTGCGTTGTTTGAACGGTCTACGGCCGTCCTCCCCCCCCTTTTTTTTTTCCCTCCCAATTTCATGCGGGTGCTCCCGCGGGATGAGGGTACGGAGCGGTGGGTGCTCCTGCCGTGAAGCGTCCCTCAGTGGGGAAAAGTGGGAGCCGGTCGGGACCCTCGCCCGAAGGACTGGATGGGTGACTCAGTCACCCGCCGGGCCAGAGGCGGGGACCACCCCGATCCCAGTGACTCCCACGTGTGAGTGTGTGTGTGTGCGTGAGCGTGTTTACTAATTCTTTCTTTATTTTCAGGAATTTTATTTTCAGGTACTATCGGGTTAGCGTCTAAAGACTAAGGTGTTAGGAACCGTGCTTAGGGTCTGCATGATCGCGTAGACGTAAAATGTCGCGGTCGCGAACGGTCCCGGGATACCTGCCGTCCTCCCGGAGTATCTAGGCTTGGCGGCGTAAAGGTGGCTCTACGTCGCTCGACCACCCCTTCCACCGTACTCGTGGGAATCACAATGAAATTCGCAAATAAAATCTTCGACGTGGTGAGGAGGAGTGCCCGCCTGGCCGACCGCTTCCGGTCTGGTGCGGCCGCGAGTAGGGAAGCGCGGGGTGCCTCCGTCGTTGAGTCGCGGGTCTGCTCGACCGCGTGCTCGGTGGCGGCCTCCGCCTCCTCGAGAGCGCCTCACCGAGCTGTGCGCGGGCGGGCCCGTGACACAATACGCGATGGCGCACAGCCCCGAGATTGCGGCCTTCCTGCCGCTAGAACCGCGTTAGAGAATCGCGAAGCAACCGGGATTAGAGCCGCGTACGTCGTATTAGAGCGATGTTGCATTACTACGATTAGGTCGGCGTCGGTCAATTTAGCGCGAGAATCGGAGACCGGCGTCAAACAAATAGCGCGCGAGATAGAAAAGCCCGCGATTAGGCCCGCGATTAGACCCGCGCTTAGATCCGCGAACATTGCGACAACGGTGCGAAAGACGGTTAGATTCGCGGACCCAACCCCACCCCACACAGCGAGTGGCCCGGCGCCACAGGAATTAGGTAGGATAAACTCTAGCTTAGGTAGTGCGTCCACGGGTGTTAGGATACTGCAGCTGAACATGCGACGTTCGGCTGTAGTAACGGGTGAGGTACGTCAACTCGTAGTCGAAAAGCGACTTGACGTCTTAGTATTGCAGGAACCACACGTCGGGAAACAAGGTTCGGGTTACAAAGTCGTAGGATTAGGCATAGGGATGAGGGTTGCCGCAGTGCGCTCACAACGTCCGTGGGCAGCAGTGGTAATCTGCAATCCCAATTTAGATACGGTTTTCGTCTCGCAGCTTAGCACTACGCATTGTGTCTGCGTGGAAGTGCGGGCCCCCAGCTTCTCCTTCTACGTTGTCTCGTGTTACTTCCAGTACAGCTACGAGATTGAGAAGCACCTCAGCCACCTCGAAACGGTGCTTCGTTCACTGAGGGGGGAGAGACTTATTATAGGTGTAGACGCCAATGCTCGATCGTCACTCTGGGGTCCCCAAGAGACAGACGATAGAGGTGCCAGATTCGAGGACCTCATCAGGGCACTTGGCTTGTCAGTGGTCAACGATGCTGGACAGCCACCCACCTTTTGGACGACAAGGGGTTCGTCATTCATCGACATAACCCTGACGTCGCCCTCCATGAACAAGTTCATCTGTGACTGGAAGGTAAGGTGTGACTGGACCACCAGTGACCACAGGGCTGTGGACATAAGATTGAGATTGCCAAAAGAGTCAGGTGCCGATCGGGGCGCTGGGAACACGAGGTTCGACACAAGTCGGGCCGACTGGGAACGGTTCTCTGTCACCCTGACAGATCTTTCAAGATCGCAACTGGAGGCTATCGATCTGTGCTCCACAATAGAAGTAGAGAAAATGGCAGAAACGCTCACAGTGGTGCTCACAGAGACCTGTGTCGCGTCAATCCCTAGGAAGCGCAAATTTAGGAAGTCCAACCCGTGGTGGACTAAAAAATTAACTATAGTTAAGAAACAGGTATATAGGTTGCGTCGTGCCCTTCAGGGAGGGCGAGAGAACCCTACTTACCTCCGGGTACTGCTGGAGTATCGTTCTTCACGAAGGCAGTACTGTAGGGGGGTGAAACGGGCGAAACTCGCAAGCTGGCGGAAGTTCGTCACATCGCACGGCAACCGGGAGCCCTGGGGCTTCGTTTACAAGCAACAGGCGAGCAAACTCCAGGTTGAGGGAGTGCTAAGCACACTCCGGTGTGGCGAATATTCCACAAAGTCACTAGGGGAGACCGCTAGTTACCTCCTGGATGTGCACATCCCAGATGACCGGGAGACAGAAGACACGCTCGAACAGCGTGAAATTAGAAACGCATGCAGGGTCGCTCCCGATGCAGCCGACGTCTCTTTCTTCACGGAGGCGGAAATGGCTCGCGCGGTGAAGACTTTTAAGAACAATAAAGCTCCGGGTTTAGATCTAGTCGAGGTCGCCGTACTCAAGGCGGCCTGTAAAATAATCCCCGGTCAGTTAGTTAGGCTTTTTAACGGGTGTCTCCAGTGGGGCGTCTTTCCTTCTGTCTGGAAGGAGGGTTCACTCCGAATCCTCCTGAAAGGCGAAGACAAGGACGAGAGAGACCCGAAATCCTACAGACCCATTTGTCTCCTCTCCGTAGTAGGAAAACTTTTCGAGAAGCTTATAAAAGCTCGTCTGCTAGACACGTCACTGGCACCGGGGAAGGTCTCCGATCGACAATTCGGGTTCATGCCCGGAAGGTCGACGGAGGAAGCTGTCGTGGAGTTGCGACGGATGGTCTCTGCCTCCGAAAGGAGGTACGCCATTGCGCTTCTCTTCGACATTTCCGGGGCTTTTGACAATGTCTGGTGGCCCCTTGTGTTAGATAGTCTTAAGAAACGAGATTGTCTGCGTAATATCTTCGAAGTACTCCGGAGTTACTTCAGCGATCGAAGTGTAAAAATTTCTCTTAGCTCCGCGGAAGTGTCCAAGCGGGCTGAGAGGGGGTGCCCTCAGGGTTCCGTTTTGGGCCCGGCCTGCTGGAACCTTATATTTGATGGCCTATTGAGATTACTGGAAGACGTGATTCCAGATAGATTCGCCGCGTACGCGGACGACCTCGTGGTCGTCATAAACGGAAACTCGCGAAGAGAACTCGAGACAGAAGGCCAACGTGTAGTTAATATAATAACAGAATGGTGTAGGTCCGCGAAACTTCAGATTTCCGAGCGTAAAACTGAAGCCATCATTCTGAAATCCGACGCGATCGCGAGAAACCCGATAGGTAGACGGGGAGGAGCACGACCGGATAGGAAGCGAAAAACAAATAAGAAAACCGTCGACTTCGAGAATAGACCGCCAATTATAAAAATCGGAGAAACAAAAATAGGGTTTAAGCGAACGGTTAGGTATCTTGGCGTCTACCTAGATAGAAATTTAAAGGTTAGATCGCACTGCGAATACTTAAACAGCAAAGTCGGGCCGCTGTTCGAGAAGTTAGGTAGAGTAGCGAGAGCCCATTGGGGCCTGCGTTTTAGGACACTCTCCACAATCTACCGGGGCGTGTTCGCACCGACAGTGGCTTATGCCGCTGTGGGGTGGGCCGACCTGTGTACGGAGAGAGATATTAGAATTCTGAGAGCCTTGCAGCGTCGAGTCTTAATTTCAATGACTGGCGCATACCGCACGGCCTCGTGGGAGTCGCTTTGCGTCGTCGGAGGAGCGACTCCCGTAGATATAGTTCTTCGCGAAGGCGCCGCGCGTTATAATATTAGGTCGGGAAAAGACGCCAAGATCGGTAATATTGAGATCCCCGCCGGAACCGAAAGAAAAACCGCGATCGTAGGAATTAAAAATGAGGCGATAAATATGTGGCAGACCCGATGGAACTCTTCAAACAAGGGTCGTACCACGTTCGCCTTCTTTAGGGACGTGCGAGATAGACTAGCTGCGCGTTCGCTAGAAATAAATCATTGGAGCACACAGGTTCTCACTGGACACGGAGATTTTAGAGAAAGACTCGCGTCGTTAGGCCTCGTGGAAAGTGACGTGTGCATTTGCGGAGGTGGAATTGATTCAGTCCAGCACTTCTTGCTGGAATGTCCCCTCTTTGACGCAGAGAGAGATACTGCGAAGCGTCGTACCGGAAGGTAAATGGCAGTGGCCGGATGTGGCACGCTTCTTCGTGTCAAACCCAGAGGCCCTTTCCGTATTCACCGATTTTTGCCGAGAATCCCTCTGGCTGAAGGGATACGAAACGTAGAGTATATATTAGGTAGGCGCGTTGTTCAACCGAAGAGGTCGGAGCCTTCGGGTATGGGGGTGTGACCCCGTAATCTTCTCGGGACAACCACGCTCTCGAGCAGCGTTCGATAAAATTAGGTAGGACTCCATTTACCTTAATACGCCCACCTATCCCACCATTCCCTTCGCCCGACAGGGTCAGAAGCGTTCATCCAGGTCGGGATGCAAATGGACAGGCCTCCCCGTGGTCCCCGTGGGCACGACGGATAAGATAGCGGGGTGAAGGAGTCGGATAGTGGCGAATGCCAGCCGGCGGAGTCTATGTCACCCTAAGGAAGGAAGGATGGGCTTATTCGTCGTGGCCAAACTGTCCATCCTGCACACACGAACCAGCAGGCGCTACTGGATTTTTCCATCGCCCGTCTCGGGGCGGTTCCGATAGACAGTGGATGTAAAAATGTGGCGTATGCCTGAAAGGGCGAGGTAGCACGGGCCTTTCCCACTCGTGGGAACGGCTCACACATTAACTGTCAAGAAATATTAGTTTTTCACTAAACATCGTTATATCGGCAACTATCCATGCACGTTTACATTACCTTATTATTATCCACAACATTGCAACAACTGTCACATGATTGATATGAACTTCGCAATTAACTAGAGAGATAGCCCTTTCCAACCGTAACTCAACAGGAACTATTATTGTATTTTCAAAAACATGTTATGTTATATACAAAAAAAAGAGCAAATATACGTATGTATCCGACAAGCTTCATAAACATCTATGTGTGTTGTCATATAAATAAGATTACCATAATTTATCTGTTTGTCAATTCGCGTAAAATATCATAATAAGCATCACTCAACAATTCCGTGTCCTTATTTAATTCAATCCATTTTTTTGTTCTTTAATATGTAGCATTTCTGAAATCAATCTTTTGTGATAGTTCCTTTCTACGTCAAGAATTTTAACCTTCTCCCAACCAATTGTATGTTTCTCTTTTCTAACGTGTTCAGAAATTACCGAGTGTTTTTCAGAATTTTGTTTTAAATTGTTCATATGCTCTTTCAATCTTGTTCCTATTTGTCTTTTCGTCTGTCCCACGTATGTCGCATCACAGTCATTACAATTTATCTTATAAACAACGTTTGAATTAGTCATAAATAGTTTTTTATCCTTCTGTGCTCTGATGATTCTGTCCAATTTATTCAACCAACGATATCCTATCATTAAATCAGATTTTTTAATTGTAGAAGCTATCTTATCAGACATGTTGTTGACATACGGTAAAACAAAAGTCCCTATTGGTTTCCTGTTATTATCACGATCGGAGAGTTGTGTTAAATCTATTTGTTTTTTTTGTGTTAGATTTGCTGGAAACAAGCTTCTCTATTCTTCTGTTTATCATTCTAAATATCCAATTTAGAGGATAACCGTTGTCCAATAAAATATTGATTATAAGTTCAATATTCTTTTTGTGGAATTGCGGATGTGATAATCTTAACACTCTATCCAGCAATTTGTAAACAATACCGATTTTGTGGCAATATGGATGGCACGAAAAAAACGACAGAACTCTACCTAGAACGTTTTTTTGTGGAACCAATCCGCATAAATAATGTCGTTTCTTATCATGATCGTTAAGTTCAAGAAATTTATGCAACGCTTTTCCTCATATTCTACAGTAAATTTTAATCGTTCATGGTAATCATTAAACGCAGCGAGAATCGTGGGTACCATACTTGATGGCACCGCCATTACAATGTCATCTACATATCTGTAATATAGCGAAGCGTGCAAATTTATGGAATCAAGCACCGTTGTTTCTAGATCCTGCATGACTATGTCCGCTATCATAGGCGACAAAGGCGATCCCATAGGACAACCATACGTTTGTTCATATATTTTATTGTTAAATGTAAAGTAGGTTGACATTAAAATGAATTCAACCGCGCGTATAAATTCAACCTGCGGCAACGTTGTGTTTGCTCCTATGTGATCCCATCTCCTATTGATACTGTCTATTGCCAGATTCAACGGTACATTGGTGAATAATGAAACAACATCCAGAGATATCATAATGTCTTTCCTATCCAGAGTCTTGCCCGAGATTTTACTGTCTAAATCGAAACTATTATTTACATGGCTATTGGGCAACGGTAAACTATTAAGTAATATTTTGTGTATGAACGTGGCTAAAGAGTGCAAAGCTGTGTTGACCGATGAGACTATGATCCTGAACGGTATATTCTCTTTATGTATCTTGGGTAGACCATAAGCTTTAGGGAGTAAAGAATCATTAGAATGCAACCTATAGTATTCTTTTTTTAAAATTAAATCTTTCTTTAACCATTTTTTTAACAAGTTATTCAGTTCTCTCTCTATTTTTGCGCAGGGGTTTTTTTATCATCATATAGCTATTTTTATCATCTAGTACGTTCTCTACTTTTTTGGTGTAATCTGAAAAGTCTAATGCAACTGTAGCGTTACCTTTGTCCGCCCGCGTCTTTTCTTAAACTTTCCCAAACAATTCCCAAACGATTCTAATAGATTGCAATAATGAAAAATGAAAAATAAAAAATTTTTTCTTAAAACAAACCAGAATTTAATCATTACCCGCGCAGACAAAGGCAACATTACAGTTGCTCTAGATAAAGACAATTATATTCACAAAGTAGAAAATCTTCTAAATGATGACGATACTTATGAAAAGATAAATAAAGATCCTATTAATAAATTAATCTCAAACTTACATGACTTACTCACAAGATGGAAAAAGAATGGATATATAACACAAGCTATTTACAGGTCATTATCTTTTAGTGAGGGGTCACTACCTTATCGGTTACCTAAGATCCACAAACCCAATTGCCCATTTAGAATTATTGTTTCATCGAAAACCCCACTTTATAATATAGCGTTATATTTACATAAAATTATGGTTAAATGTTTTCCGGTTTCTCACAGTTTCATTGAAAACAGTTTCGAATTAGTTGATAAAATAAAAAATGTTAACCTTGATAATGGATATAAACTTATCTCACTTGATGCAACGTCCCTTTTCACTAACATTCCTATCGAACTAGCCATAGAAAGTATCTCCAACAGATGGAACTTTATCAGTGAAGAAACTGAACTACCGATGTCAGAATTTCTAATGGGAATAAAATTTGTTTTAAATTCCACCTTTTTTACGTTTAACAATAATTTCTACCAACAAACTCCCATGGGTTCTCCTTTATCTCCCATCATATCTGATATCGTTATGCAAGACATAGAAAATA